>NC_069499.1:966791999-967066999 GCF_027579735.1 Bombina bombina
TTAAGTTACAAACATGTTAAAAATATTACAACAATTTTAAGCTACTTACACCTAATCTAAGCCCCCTAATAAAATAACAAACCCCCCCAAAATAAAAAAAATCCCTACCCTATTCTAAATTACATAAATTTCAAAGCTCTTTTACCTTACCAGCCCTTAAAAGGGCCATTTGTGGGGGCATGCCCCAAAAAGTTCAGCTCTTTTGCCTGTAAAATAAAAATACAACCCCCCCCCCAACATTAAAACCCACCACCCACATACCCCTAATCTAACCCAAACCCCCCTTACAAAAACCTAACACTAATCCCCTGAAGATCATCCTACCTTGAGTCGTCTTCACTCAGCCGAGCCACCGATGGAACTGAAGAGGACATCCGGAGCGGAAGAAGTTAATCCTCCAAGCGGCGCTGAAGAAATCTTCCATCCGATGAAGTCATCATCCAGGCGGCGCTGAAGAAGTCTTCGATCCGGCCGATGTCATCTTCAAAGAGGCGCTGAAGAGGTCTTCTATCCGGGCGAAGTCATCTTCCAAGCCGGGTCTTCAATCTTCCTTCCGCCGACGCGGAACCACCTTCTTCACCGACGGACTACGACGAATGACGGCTCCTTTAAGGGACGTCATCCAAGATGGCGTCCCCTCAATTCCGATTGGCTGATAGGATTCTATCAGCCAATCGGAATTAAGGTAGGAAAATCTGATTGGCTGATGGAATCAGCCAATCAGATTGAGCTCGCATTCTATTGGCTGTTCCGATCAGCCAATAGAATGCGAGCTCAATCTGATTGGCTGATTGGATCAGCCAATCGGATTGAACTTGAATCTGATTGGCTGATTCCATCAGCCAATCAGATTTTCCTACCTTAATTCCGATTGGCTGATAGAATCCTATCAGCCAATCGGAATTGAGGGGACGCCATCTTGGATGACGTCCCTTAAAGGAGCCGTCATTCATCGTAGTCCATCGGTGAAGAAGGTGGTTCCGCGTCGGCGGAAGGAAGATTGAAGACCCGGCTTGGAAGATGACTTCGCCCGGATAGAAGACCTCTTCAGCGCCTCTTTGAAGATGACATCGGCCGGATCGAAGACTTCTTCAGCGCCGCCTGGATGATGACTTCATCGGATGGAAGATTTCTTCAGCGCCGCTTGGAGGATTAACTTCTTCCGCTCCGGATGTCCTCTTCAGTTCCATCGGTGGCTCGGCTGAGTGAAGACGACTCAAGGTAGGATGATCTTCAAGGGATTAGTGTTAGGTTTTTGTAAGGGGGGTTTGGGTTAGATTAGGGGTATGTGGGTGGTGGGTTTTAATGTTGGGGGGGGGGTTGTATTTTTATTTTACAGGCAAAAGAGCTGAACTTTTTGGGGCATGCCCCCACAAATGGCCCTTTTAAGGGCTGGTAAGGTAAAAGAGCTTTGAAATTTATGTAATTTAGAATAGGGTAGGGATTTTTTTTATTTTGGGGGGGTTTGTTATTTTATTAGGGGGCTTAGATTAGGTGTAAGTAGCTTAAAATTGTTGTAATATTTTTAACATGTTTGTAACTTAATTTTTTTTTTTTTGTAACTTAGCTTTTTTTATTTTTTGTACTTTAGTTAGTTTATGTAATTGTATTTCATTGTAGTTCTTTGTAGGTAGTTTATTTAGTTAATTTAATGATAGTGTAGTATTAGGTTTAATTGTAACTTAAGTTAGGATTTATTTTACAGGTAATTTTGTATTTCTTTTAGCTAGGTAGTTATTAAATAGTTAATAACTATTTAATAACTATTCTAACTAGCTAAAATAAATACAAAGTTACCTGTAAAATAAATATAAATCCTAAGATAGCTAGAATATAATTATTAATTACATTGTAGCTATCTTAGGGTTTATTTTACAGGTAAGTATTTATTTTTAAATAGGAATAATTTATTAAAGTATAGTGTAGTGTTAGGTGTAATTGTAACTTAGGTTAGGATTTATTTCACAGGTACATTTCTCTTTATTTTAGCTAGGTAAGCTATTAAATAGTTAATAACTATTTAATAGCTATTGTACATGGTTAAAATAAATTGAAAGGTACCTGTAAAATAAAAATAAATCCTAAGATAGCTAGAATATAATTATTATTTATATTGTAGCTATATTAGGGTTTATTTTAAAGGTAAGTATTTAGTTTTAAATAGGATTCATTTAGTTAATAAGAGTTAATTTATTTAGATTTATTTAATTAATATTTAAGTTAGGGGGCGTTAGGGTTAGGGTTAGGTTTAGGGGTTAATCATTTTATTACAGTGGCGGCGGCGTAGTGGGGGGCAGGATAGGGGTTAATAAATTTATTATAGGTGGCGACGGTGTAGGGGGGGCAGATTAGGGGTTAATAAATGTATTATAGGTGGCGACGGTGTAGGGGGGGCAGGATAGGGGTTAATACATTTAATATAGGTTGCGGCGGGTTCAGGGAGCGGCGGGTTAGGGGTTAATACATTTATTATAGTTGCGGTGGGCTCCGGGAGCGGCGGTTTAGGGGTTAATATGTATAGAGTAGCTTGCGGTGGGCTCCGGGAGCGGCGGTTTAGGGGGTAATAACTTTATTTAGTTGCGGCGGTGTAGGGGGGGTCAGATTAGTGGTGTTTAGACTCGGGGTACATGTTAGGGTGTTAGGTGTAGACAGCTCCCATAGAAATCAATGGGATGTCTGTCAGCAGCGAACTTGTACTTTCGCTATGGTCAGACTCCCATTGATTCCTATGGGATCCGCCGCCTCCAGGCTGGCGCTTTGAAAACCAGGTACGCTGGGCCGTAAAAGTGCCGAGCGTACCTGCTAGTTTTTTGATAGCTAGCAAAAGTAGTGAGAATGTGCCGCACTTGTGTGCGGAACATCTGGAGTGACGTAAGAATCGATCTGTGTCGGACTGAGTCCGGCGGATCGAAGCTGACGTCACAAAATTCTACTTTTGCCGGTCTCGAGCCTTTGATAACTAAGGCGTATCAGCCTCACCACAAATACGCTGCGGAATACGCAGCGTATTTGAGGTTGACGGCTTGATAACTACCCCCCGAAGTCTCTTCTATAAATAAAAAAATAAAGGAAGGTTAATTTTCATTTCAATAACAAAAAAGTAATATATATATATACAGGGAGTGCAGAATTATTAGGCAAGTTGTATTTTTGAGGATTAATTTTATTATTGAACAACAACCATGTTCTCAATGAACCCAAAAAACTCATTAATATCAAAGCTGAATAGTTTTGGAAGTAGTTTTTAGTTTGTTTTTAGTTATAGCTATTTTAGGTAGATATCTGTGAGTGCAGGTGACTATTACTGTGCATAATTATTAGGCAACTTAACAAAAAACAAATATATACCCATTTCAATTATTTATTTTTACCAGTGAAACCAATATAACATCTCAACATTCACAAATATACATTTCTGACATTCAAAAACAAAACAAAAACAAATCAGTGACCAATATAGCCACCTTTCTTTGCAAGGACACTCAAAAGCCTGCCATCCATGGATTCTGTCAGTGTTTTGATCTGTTCACCATCAACATTGCGTGCAGCAGCAACCACAGCCTCCCAGACACTGTTCAGAGAGGTGTACTGTTTTCCCTCCTTGTAAATCTCACATTTGATGATGGACCACAGGTTCTCAATGGGGTTCAGATCAGGTGAACAAGGAGGCCATGTCATTAGATTTTCTTCTTTTATACCCTTTCTTGCCAGCCACTCTGTGGAGTACTTGGACGCGTGTGATGGAGCATTGCCCTGCATGACAATCATGTTTTTCTTGAAGGATGCAGACTTCTTCCTGTACCACTGCTTGAAGAAGGTGTCTTCCAGAAACTGGCAGTAGGACTGGGAGTTGAGCTTGACTCCATCCTCAACCCGAAAAGGCCCCACAAGCTCATCTTTGATGATACCAGCCCAAACCAGTACTCCACCTCCACCTTGCTGGCGTCTGAGTCGGACTGGAGCTCTCTGCCCTTTACCAATCCAGCCACGGGCCCATCCATCTGGCCCATCAAGACTCACTCTCATTTCATCAGTCCATAAAACCTTAGAAAAATCAGTCTTGAGATATTTCTTGGCCCAGTCTTGACGTTTCAGCTTGTGTGTCTTGTTCAGTGGTGGTCGTCTTTCAGCCTTTCTTACCTTGGCCATGTCTCTGAGTATTGCACACCTTGTGCTTTTGGGCACTCCAGTGATGTTGCAGCTCTGAAATATGGCCAAACTGGTGGCAAGTGGCATCTTGGCAGCTGCCCGCTTGACTTTTCTCAGTTCATGGGCAGTTATTTTGCGCCTTGGTTTTTCCACACGCTTCTTGCGACCCTGTTGACTATTTTGAATGAAACGCTTGATTGTTCGATGATCACGCTTCAGAAGCTTTGCAATTTTAAGAGTGCTGCATCCCTCTGCAAGATATCTCACTATTTTTGACTTTTCTGAGCCTGTCAAGTCCTTCTTTTGACCCATTTTGCCAAAGGAAAGGAAGTTGCCTAATAATTATGCACACCTGATATAGGGTGTTGATGTCATTAGACCACACCCCTTCTCATTACAGAGATGCACATCACCTAATATGCTTAATTGGTAGTAGGCTTTCAAGCCTATACAGCTTGGAGTAAGACAACATGCATAAAGAGGATGATGTGGTCAAAATACTCATTTGCCTAATAATTCTGCACTCCCTGTATGTATATATATATATATATATATATATATATATATATATATATATATATATATATATATATATATATAAAAATATATATATATATATCTATATATCTATATATCTATATATCTATATATATCTATATATCTATATATCTATCTATATATATCTATATATCTATATATCTATATAACTATGTATATATATATATATATATATATATATATATATATATCTATATATATCTATATATATATATATATATCTATATATATCTATATATATCTATATATCTATATATATATCTATATATATATCTATATAAATATATCTATATATATATATATCTATATATATATATATATATATATATATCTATATCTCTCTCTCTCTCTCTCTCTCTCTATATATATATATATATATATATATATATATATATATATATATATATATATCTATATCTATCTATCTATCTATCTATCTATCTATCTATCTATCTATATATATATATATATATATCTACAGGGAGTGCAGAATTATTAGGCAAATGAGTATTTTGACCACATCATCCTCTTTATGCATGTTGTCTTACTCCAAGCTGTATAGGCTCGAAAGCCTACTACCAATTAAGCATATTAGGTTATGTGCATCTCTGTAATGAGAAGGGGTGTGGTCTAATGACATAGACACCCTATATCAGGTGTGCATAATTATTAGGCAACTTCCTTTCCTTTGGCAAAATGGGTCAAAAGAAGGACTTGACAGGCTCAGAAAAGTCAAAAATAGTGAGATATCTTGCAGAGGGATGCAGAACTCTTAAAATTGCAAAGCTTCTGAAGCGTGATCATCGAACAATCAAGCGTTTCATTTAAAATAGTCAACAGGGTCGCAAGAAGCGTGTGGAAAAACCAAGGCGCAAAATAACTGCCCATGAACTGAGAAAAGTCAAGCGGGCAGCTGCCAAGATGCCACTTGCCACCAGTTTGGCCATATTTCAGAGCTGCAACATCACTGGAGTGCCCAAAAGCACAAGGTAAGAAAGGCTGAAAGACGACCACCACTGAACAAGACACACAAGCTGAAACATCAAGACTGGGCCAAGAAATATCTCAAGACTGATTTTTCTAAGGTTTTATGGACTGATGAAATGAGAGTGAGTCTTGATGGGCCAGATGGATGGACCCGTGGCTGGATTGGTAAAGGGCAGAGAGCTCCAGTCCGACTCAGATGCCAGCAAGGTGGAGGTGGAGTACTGGTTTGGGCTGGTATCATCAAAGATGAGCTTGTGGGGCCTTTTCGGGTTGAGGATGGAGTCAAGCTCAACTCCCAGTCCTACTGCCAGTTTCTGGAAGACACCTTCTTCAAGCAGTGGTACAGGAAGAAGTCTGCATCCTTCAAGAAAAACATGATTTTCATGCAGGACAATGCTCCATCACACGCGTCCAAGTACTCCACAGCGTGGCTGGCAAGAAAGGGTATAAAAGAATAAAATCTAATGACATGGCCTCCTTGTTCACCTGATCTGAACCCCATTGAGAACCTGTGGTCCATCATCAAATGTGAGATTTACAAGGAGGGAAAACAGTACACCTCTCTGAACAGTGTCTGGGAGGCTATGGTTGCTGCTGCACGCAATGTTGATGGTGAACAGATCAAAACACTGACAGAATCCATGGATGGCAGGCTTTTGAGTGTCCTTGCAAAGAAAGGTGGCTATATTGGTCACTGATTTGTTTTTGTTTTGTTTTTGAATGTCAGAAATGTATATTTGTGAATGTTGAGATGTTATATTGGTTTCACTGGTAAAAATAAATAATTGAAATGGGTATATATTTGTTTTTTGTTAAGTTGCCTAATAATTATGCACAGTAATAGTCACCTGCACACACAGATATCCCCCTAAAATAGCTAAAACTAAAAACAAACTAAAAACTACTTCCAAAAATATTCAGCTTTGATATTAATGAGTTTTTTGGGTTCATTGAGAACATGGTTGTTGTTCAATAATAAAATTAATCCTCAAAAATACAACTTGCCTAATAATTCTGCACTCCCTGTATCTCTCTCTCTCTCTCTCTCTCTCTCTCTATATATATATATATATATATATATATATATATATATATATATATATATATATATAAAACACATATAGAAATGAAGATAAAGGGGTTAAATTTAAAAAATAAATAAAAGGGAGGTATAGAATGACAGATTGTCTTGATCTTATAGAAGACAAATAGACTATACAAATTGGTAATAACAGTTGGAGAAAGAGACATGAACATGAGATAGAATCAAGAATCTTTGTAGGGGAAGGTTACTAATAACATCACTTTCTGAGTCAGACAGTGCAGTGACAGATTGAAAAGATAATTAACATTGCTGCCGATCTGAATGCACTGCGTCTTCTGATGAAAGTGCTTCAGACACATTAAACGTTAGATATTTTTCTATATAGTGTATGTAAATATTTACTTACTGAGCCTTTTCTTTCAATCGCCTTTAATTTTTCAATACTATGACAGCGTTGCTCCCTTCTCCTCTCTGTCACGGCACGCCACACCCACAGCTCCAACGTCACGTCTTTCCTCTTGATATCCGTCGAGGAGATGATGACGTGGTGAGGATTTTTTTTTTGGGTGTTAGCTCAAGTACGCATGCGCTTCAAAAAAGATGACTACTGCGCCTGCGTGACGCCATTATCTTTCTACCGAGGTAGAAATTCGCAATTCGCCGACAATCAACAATCAAAATATGGGTTTGGCATGAATTTAATTTTCTAATACAAATAAATTGATTAACTTAAAAAAACGTTAATAACTGTTAATTGTAATGTTAATTATAATTTAATGTAGATTAAGAAAATTAGGCCTAGATTTGGAGTTCGGCGGTAGCCGTCAAAACCAGCGTTAGAGGCTCCTAACGCTGGTTTTGGCCGCCCGCTGGTATTTGGAGTCAGTGATTAAAGGGTCTAACGCTCACTTTACAGCCGTGACTTTTCCATACCGCAGATCCCCCTACGCCATTTGCGTAGCCTATATTTTCAATGGGATCTTTCTAACGCTGGTATTTAGAGTCGTTTCTGAAGTGAGCGTTAGAGCTCTAACGACAAGATTCCAGCCGCCTGAAAATAGCAGGAGTTAAGAGCTTTCTGGCTAACGCCTGTTTATAAAGCTCTTAACTACTGTACCCTAAAGTACACTAACACCCATAAACTACCTATGTACCCCTAAACCGAGGTCCCCCCACACCGCCGCCACTCGATTAAAATTTTTAACCCCTAATCTGCCGACCGCCACCTACGTTATATTTATGTACCCCTAATCTGCTGCCCCTAACCCCGCCGACCCCTGTATTACATTTATTAAACCCTAACTTGCCCCCCACAACGTCGCCGCCAGCTACTTAAAATAATTAACCCCTAATCTTCCGACCGCAAATCGCCGCCACCTACGTTATCCCTATGTACCCCTAATCTGCTGCCCCTAACATCGCCGACCCCTATATTATATTTATTAACCCCTAATCTGCCCCCCTCAACGTCGCCGACACCTGCCTACACTTATTAACCCCTAATCTGCCGAGCGGACCTGAGCGCTACTATAATAAAGTTATTAACCCCTAATCCGCATCACTAACCCTATCATAAATAGTATTAACCCCTAATCTGCCCTCCCTAACATCGCCGACAGCTACCTTCAATTATTAACCCCTAATCTGCCGACCGGAGCTCACCGCTATTCTAATAAATGTATTAACCCCTAAAGCTAAGTCTAACCCTAACACTAACACCCCCCTAAGTTAAATATAATTTTTATCTAACGAAATAAATTAACTCTTATTAAATAACTTATTCCTATTTAAAGCTAAATACTTACCTGTAAAATAAATCCTAATATAGCTACAATATAAATTATAATTATATTATAGCTATTTTAGGATTAATATTTATTTTACAGGCAACTTTGTAATTATTTTAACCAGGTACAATAGCTATTAAATAGTTAAGAACTATTTAATAGTTACCTAGTTAAAATAATAACAAATTTACCTGTAAAATAAATCCTAACCTAAGTTATAATTAAACCTAACACTACCCTATCAATAAAATAATTAAATAAACTACCTACAATTACCTACAATTAACCTAACACTACACTATCAATAAATTAATTAAACACAATTCCTACAAATAAATACAATTAAATAAACTAGCTAAAGTACAAAAAATAAAAAAGAACTAAGTTACAGAAAATAAAAAAATATTTACAAACATAAGAAAAATATTACAACAATTTTAAACTAATTACACCTACTCTAAGCCCCCTAATAAAATAACAAAGACCCCCAAAATAAAAAATTCCCTACCCTATCCTAAATTAAAAAAGTTACAAGCTCTTTTACCTTACCAGCCCTGAACAGGGCCCTTTGCGGGGCATGCCCCAAGAATTTCAGCTCTTTTGCCTGTAAAAAAAAAATACAATACCCCCCCCCAACATTACAACCCACCACCCACATACCCCTAATCTAACCCAAACCCCCCTTAAATAAACCTAACACTAAGCCCCTGAAGATCTTCCTACCTTGTCTTCACCATCCAGGTATCACCGATCCGTCCTGGCTCCAAGATCTTCATCCAACCCAAGCGGGGGTTGGCGATCCATAATCCGGTCCAGAAGAGGCTCCAAAGTCTTCCTCCTATCCGGCAAGAAGAGGACATCCGGACCGGCAAACATCTTCTCCAAGCGGCATCTTCGATCTTCTTCCATCCGGAGCGAAGCGGCAGGATCCTGAAGACATCCAGCGCGGAACATCCATCCGGACCGACGACTGAACGACGAATGACTGTTCCTTTAAGGGACGTCATCCAAGATGGCGTCCCTCGAATTCCGATTGGCTGATAGGATTCTATCAGCCAATCGGAATTAAGGTAGGAATTTTCTGATTGGCTGATGGAATCAGCCAATCAGAATCAAGTTCAATCCGATTGGCTGATCCAATCAGCCAATCAGATTGAGCTCGCATTCTATTGGCTGTTCCGATCAGCCAATAGAATGCGAGCTCAATCTGATTGGCTGATTGGATCGGCCAATCGGATTGAACTAGATTCTGATTGGCTGATTCCATCAGCCAATCAGAAAATTCCTACCTTAATTCCGATTGGCTGATAGAATCCTATCAGCCAATCGGAATTCGAGGGACGCCATCTTGGATGACGTCCCTTAAAGGAACAGTCATTCGTCGTTCAGTCGTCGGTCCGGATGGATGTTCCGCGCTGGATGTCTTCAGGATCCTGCCGCTTCGCTCCGGATGGAAGAAGATCGAAGATGCCGCTTGGAGAAGATGTTTGCCGGTCCGGATGTCCTCTTCTTGCCGGATAGGAGGAAGACTTTTGAGCCTCTTCTGGACCGGATTATGGATCGCCAACCCCCGCTTGGGTTGGATGAAGATCTTGGAGCCAGGACGGATCGGTGATACCTGGATGGTGAAGACAAGGTAGGAAGATCTTCAGGGGCTTAGTGTTAGGTTTATTTAAGGGGGGTTTGGGTTAGATTAGGGGTATGTGGGTGGTGGGTTGTAATGTTGGGGGGGGGGTATTGTATGTTTTTTTTTACAGGCAAAAGAGCTGAAATTCTTGGGGCATGCCCCGCAAAGGGCCCTGTTCAGGGCTGGTAAGGTAAAAGAGCTTGTAACTTTTTTAATTTAGGATAGGGTAGGGAATTTTTTATTTTGGGGGTCTTTGTTATTTTATTAGGGGGCTTAGAGTAGGTGTAATTAGTTTAAAATTGTTGTAATATTTTTCTTATGTTTGTAAATATTTTTTTATTTTCTGTAACTTAGTTCTTTTTTATTTTTTGTACTTTAGCTAGTTTATTTAATTGTATTTATTTGTAGGAATTGTGTTTAATTAATTTATTGATAGTGTAGTGTTAGGTTAATTGTAGGTAATTGTAGGTAGTTTATTTAATTATTTTATTGATAGGGTAGTGTTAGGTTTAATTATAACTTAGGTTAGGATTTATTTTACAGGTAAATTTGTTATTATTTTAACTAGGTAACTATTAAATAGTTCTTAACTATTTAATAGCTATTGTACCTGGTTAAAATAATTACAAAGTTGCCTGTAAAATAAATATTAATCCTAAAATAGCTATAATATAATTATAATTTATATTGTAGCTATATTAGGATTTATTTTACAGGTAAGTATTTAGCTTTAAATAGGAATAAGTTATTTAATAAGAGTTAATTTATTTCGTTAGATAAATATTATATTTAACTTAGGGGGGTGTTAGTGTTAGGGTTAGACTTAGCTTTAGGGGTTAATCCATTTAATAGAATAGCGGTGAGCTCCGATCGGAAGATTAGGGGTTAATAATTGAAGTTAGGTGTCGGCGATGTTAGGGAGGGCAGATTAGGGGTTAATACTATTTATGATAGGGTTAGTGAGGCGGATTAGGGGTTAATAACTTTATTATAGTAGCGCTCAGGTCCGCTCGGCAGATTAGGGGTTAATAAGTGTAGGCAGGTGTCGGCGACGTTGTGGGGGGCAGGTTAGGGGTTAATAAATATAATATAGGGGTCGGCGATGTTAGGGCAGCAGATTAGGGGTACATAGGGATAACGTAGGTGGCGGCGGTTTACGGAGCGGCAGATTAGGGGTTTAAAAAAATATGCAGGGGTCAGCGATAGCGGGGGCGGCAGATTAGGGGTTAATAAGTGTAAGGCTAGGGGTGTTTAGACTCGGGGTACATGTTAGAGTGTTAGGTGCAGACGTAGGAAGTGTTTCCCCATAGGAAACAATGGGGCTGCGTTAGGAGCTGAACGCTGCTTTTTTGCAGGTGTTAGGTTTTTTTTCAGCTCAAACAGCCCCATTGTTTCCTATGGGGGAATCGTGCACGAGCACGTTTTTGAGGCCGGCCGCGTCCGTAAGCAACTCTGGTATCGAGAGTTGTATTTGCGGTAAAAATGCTCTACGCTCCTTTTTTGGAGCCTAACGCAGCATTTGTTTGAACTCTCGATACCAGAGTTAATTTTATGGTGCGGCCAGAAAAAAGCCCGCGGAGCGTTAACAGCCCTTTTACCGCCGAACTCCAAATCTAGGCCTTAATGTTTTTTTTTTAGGTTTACTATCCCTTTAAGAAATATATATATTTCTATATATACTGTATCTGATAAACAGTTATCTATACCTATGTATCTATAGGAGTAGATGTATGGGTATAAGTATATACAACTTAATAAGTATATACAACGAGCGATAAGTGTTCATTTTTTTTCTTCTGCGATCTCCATTGAAGTCTATGGGGAAAATACAAAAACATGGTCGTGATATTCAGTGTCCGGAAGTTAGCGCACAATGAGTTTTGCGCACACAAACTTTTTACTTTTAACTTGTAGTACTCCTGCTTGCTGACGTGCCCAAAAAAGTTTACTTCTAGTGAAGTTACACTCAAGCAGGATCGATAAATAGCGTGCCACTTGTAATCTGTCCCGTAATACATTATTTTGCTGTAAATATAAGTTTATTTGTTTACTAGTTTCACTATTGTATTGGAACAAAAGAGGTTCAGTTTTAGTTCACACATGTAAATAGTATTGACATTCAGTACTGTGTAAATCACTGCAGATGGCGATACTGCTTTTAACATTCCGCCAATGTCAGAGAACCATAGGCCTCTATTTATGAAAGGTCTTGCGGACCTGATCCTACAGTGCGGATCAGGTCCACAAGACCTTGCTGAATGCGGAGAGCAATACGCTTTCCGTATTAACATTGCACCAGCAGCTCACAAGAGCTGCTGGTGCAACGCCGCCCCCTGCTGACTCGCGGCCAATTGGCCGCCAGCAGGGAGGTGTCAATCAACCCGATCATATTTGATCGGGTTGAATTGAGGCGATCTCTGTCCGCCTGCTCAGAGCAGGTGGGCAGGGTTATGGAGCAGCAGTCTTTAGACCGCTGCTTCATAACTGCTGCTTCTGGCGAGTCTGAAGACTCGCCAGAAACACGGGCCGTCAAGCTCCATTCGGAGCTTGATAGATAGGCCCCATAGCCTGCGACAGTGGAGTATAGTAAAACACCTCTTGATAAAGTTTGACTTCTAACAGTGATTTCATCCATTTAAAACATTCTGCCTGCAATCTGTTTCCAACTGTGGATACCATTATAACATAGCGCTATTGTGACAATCCTTTCAGCATTGGGCACATAATGAAGTAATACACCACAAGTCAGCATAATTAGACAGAGATTTTCTGCAAGGAGCCTAGACATTCCTCCTATTGTGAGGCTCCCAAGAGACCAAAACCCAGCAGTGCTAAAATATAGTAAGCAATTCTGACTTTCAACAGTAGACACTACAACATAATACCTACTTCCTATGTCTATTGCTGCTATACTGCTCAGTAAACACCTTTTCTCCTACATTGGTGTGTCCAGTCCACGGCTTCATCCTTACTTGTGGGATATTCTCTTCCCCTACAGGAAATGGCAAAGAGAGCACACAGCAAAAGCTGTCCATATAGCCCCCCTCTGGCTCCGCCCCCCAGTCATTCTCTTTGCCGCTCTGAACAAGTAGCATCTCCACGGGGATGGTAAAGAGTATGTGGTGTTAGTTGTAGTTTTATTTCTTCTATCAAGAGTTTGTTATTTTAAAATAGTGCCGGTTTGTACTATTTACTCTACAACAGAAAGTGATGAAGAGTTCTGTTAAAAGAGGAGTATGATTTTAGCAACAGTAACTAAAATCCATTGCTGTTCCCACGCAGGACTGTTGAGCCCAGAGAACTTCAGTTGGGGGGAACAGTTTGCAGACTTTTCTGCTTCAGGTATGACCAGTCTCTTTTCTAACAAGACATAGTATTGCTAGAAGACTGTCATTTCCCTTTTGGGATTGGTAAGCCATTTTCTTAGACTCATAACAGAATGAAGGCTTATAAATGGGCTATATACTGGTTGACACTATTGTGGGCTAAATCGATTGATTTATATAATATTTATATGATTTTTGGAGTGTTTTGAGACTTGGAAACACCTTTGGGAACGTTTTATTTCGCCTGGCAGTTTGTTAGACACCTAATCTAGTCAGGAAGGCCCCTTCACTCTGGTATGCAGAGGGAGGAAGCCTCATTTTCGCGCCTTAATTGCGCAGTTACTTCTGGAAGCAGGGCATGCAGCTTCATGTGAGAGGGTCCTGTGGCCACAAAAACGATTCTAAGAGGCTTATTTCTGTGGTGAATAACCCCCAAGGAAGGTAAAGCCGCAGCAAAAGGCTGTGGCAGGGACTGTAGTGGGTTTAAACTGCTAAATTGAACAATTAGCTCCGGTTTGCTCATTTAAGGGTTTAAAGACTTGAAATTTGGTGTGCAATACTTTCAAAGCATTAAGACAATAGGGTGCAAATTTCGTAAAGATCGGATAATTCCTTCATAGTTTTTTAAACATTCAGAAATAAAGTGTACTCTGTTTATTATTTAAAGAGACAGTAACGGTTTTGTTTAAAAACGTTTTTTTTGCATTAATAGCCTGACTAAGTCTGTCTAACATGTCTATACCTTCAGATAGATTATGTTCTGTGTGTATGGAGGCCAAGGTGATTCCCCCTTTAAATGTATGTGAAAATTGTGCCATGGCGTCCAAACAAAGTAAGGACAGTAATGTCACATTTAATAAGGTTGCCCAAGATGATTCTTCAAATGAAGGTAGTGGGGATAGTTCATCATCCTCTCCTTCTGTGTCAACACCAGTTATGCCCGCGCAGGCGACACCTGGTACATCTAGCGCGCCAATGCTTGTTACTATGCAACAATTAACTGCAGTAATGGATAATTCTATAGCAAATCTTTTATCCAATTGCCAACACTTCTCAGAAAGCGTGATTGCTCAGTTTTGAATACAGAGGATGAGCAAGTGGGCGCTGATGATAGTTTATCTGTAATACCCTCACACCAGTCTGAATTGGCAGTGAGGGAGGGGCTGTCTGAGGGAGAAATTTCTGATTCAGGAAAAGTTTCTCAGCAGGCAGAACCTGATATCGTGACGTTTAAATTTAAGTTAGAACATCTCCGCGCCCTGCTTAAGGAAGTGCTAACTACTCTTGACAATTGCAACTCTTTGGTAATTCCAGAGAAATTGTACAAAATTGACAAATTCCTTGAGGTCCCTGTGCACGCTGATGCCTTTCCGATACCCAAGAGGGTGGCGGACATAGTGAACAAAGAGTGGGAGAAGCCAGGTATACCTTTTGTCCCACCTCCTATATTTAAGAAAATGTTCCCCATTGTCGACCCCAGAAGGGACGCATGGCAAACAGTCCCTAAGGTTGAAGGAGCAGTTTCTACGTTGTCCAAGCGCACGACTATTCCCATTGAGGACAGTTGTGCTTTCAAAGATCCTATGGATAAAAAATGGAAGGATTGCTTAAAAAGATATTTGTTCAGCAAGGTTTCCTCCTCCAACCAATTTCGGGCATTATTCCTGTCACAACGGCGGCGTCTTTTTGGTTCGAAGAACTAGAAAATTCGCTCAATAAGGAGACTCCATATGAGGAAGTCATGGACAGAATTCAAGCACTAAAGTTGGCTAATTCCTTTATTTTAGATGCCGCTTTGCAATTGGCAAAATTAGCGGCGTAAAATTCAGGTTTTGCAATTGTGGCGCGCAGAGCGCTTTGGCTAAAATCTTGGTCGGCGGATGTGTCATCCAAGACAAAATTGCTTAATATTCCTTTCAAAGGTAAGACCGTTTTTGGGCCAGAATTGAAGGAGATTATTTCAGACATCACTGGGGGAAAGGGCCATGCCCTCCCACAGGATAGGCCTTTCGCAACTTCAGGAACGGACCGTCTCCTAATTCTGCAGCCTCTAGACAAGAGGATAATGCTTCCCAGGCTAAGCCAGCATGGAAACCAATGCAAGGCTGGAACAAGGGTAAACAGGCCAAGAAGCCTGCTGCTGCTACCAAGACAGCATGAAGGAGTAGCCCCCGATCCGGGACCGGATCTAGTAGGGGGCAGACTTTCTCTCTTTGCTCAGGCTTGGGTAAGAGATGTTCAGGATCCCTGGGCACTAGAAATAGTCTCTCAGGGTTATCTTCTAAAATTCAAGGAACTTCCTCCGAGGGGAAGTTTCCACATGTCTCGCTTATCTTCAGACAGATAAAGAGACAGGCATTCTTACATTGCGTAGGAGATCTATTAAAGATGGGAGTGATACACCCAGTTCCAACAGTGGAACAAGGTCAGGGGTTTTACTCAAAACTGTTTGTAGTTCCCAAAAAAGAGGGAACTTTCAGACCAATTCTGGATTTAAAAATTCTAAACAAATTCCTCAGAGTTCCATCGTTCAAAATGGAAACCATTCAAACGATTTTATCAACAATCCAGGAGAGTCAATACATGACTACTGTGGATTTAAAGGATGCGTACCTACATATTCCTATCCACAAAGATCATCATCAGTTCCTAAGGTTCGTCTTTCTGGACAAACATTACCAGTTTGTGGCTCTTCCATTCAGATTAGCCACTGCTCCCAGAATTTTCACAAAGGTGCTAGGGTCCCTTCTAGCGGTTCTAAGACCGAGGGGCATTGCAGTGGTACCTTACCTAGACGACATCCTAATCCAAGCGTCGCCCCCTTCCAGATCAAGGGCTCATACAGACATTGTGTTAGCTTTTCTCAGGTCTCACGGGTGGAAGGTGAACATTGAAAAGAGTTCCCTGTCCCCGTCTACAAGAGTTCCTTTTCTGGAAACAATAATAGATTCTGTAGAAATGAAGATTTTTCTGACAGAGGTCAGAAAATTAATGGTTCTAAAGACTCAGGACCAGAGTGGGTCATTGTCACGACCGACGCCAGTCTATTAGGCTGGGGCGCGGTCTGGGACTGGGACTCCCTGAAAGCTCAGGGTCTATGGTCTCGGGAAGAGTCTCTTCTCCCGATAAACATCCTGGAACTGAGAGCGATATTCATTGCGCTCCGGGCTTGGCCTCAACTAGCGAAGGCCGGATTCATAAGATTTCAGTCGGACAACATGACGACTGTAGCTTACATCAATCATCAGGGAGGAACAAAGAGTTCCTTGGCGATGAGAGAGGTATCCAAGATCATCAAATGGGCGGAAGATCACTCCTGCCATCTATCTGCAATTCACATCCCAGGAGTAGACAACTGGGAGGCGGATTATTTGGGTCGTCAGATTTTCCATCCGGGGGAGTGGGAACTCCACCCGGAGGTCTTTGCCCAGTTAACTCAATTATGGGGCATTCCAGACATGGATCTGATGGCGTCTCGTCAGAACTTCAAGGTTCCTCGCTATGGGTCCAGATCCAGGGATCCCAAGGCGACACTGATGGATGCATTAGTGGCGCCTTGGTCATTCAACCTAGCTTATGTGTTTCCACCGTTTCCTCTCCTTCCCAGGCTCGTAGCCAGGATCAAACAGGAGAAGGCCTTGGTGATTCTGATAGCTCCTGCGTGGCCACGCAGGATTTGGTATGCAGACCTGGTGAATATGTCATCGGCTTCACCAGGGAAACTACCTTTGAGACAGGATCTTCTAGTACAAGGTCCATTCGAACATCCAAATCTAGTCTCTCTGCAGCTGACTGCTTGGAAATTGAACGCTTGATTTTATCTAAGTGTGGGTTTTCAGATTCAGTTATAGATACTCTGTTCCAAGCCAGAAAACCTGTGACTGGGAACATTTACCATAAAACATGGAAGAAATATATCTGTTGGTGTGAATCCAAGGGATTCTCTTGGAGTAAAATTAAAATTCCTAAGATTCTTTCCTTTCTCCAAGAGGGTTTGGATAAAGGGTTGTCAGCGAGTTCTCTAAAAGGACAGATATCTGCTTTGTCTGTTTTGTTACACAAACGCCTGGCAGCTGTGCCAGATGTACAAGCTTTTGTACAGGCCTTAGTCAGAATCAAGCCTGTTTACAGACCCATGACTCCTCCAATCTAGTTCTTTCAGTTCTTCAAGGGGTTCCATTTCAACCTCTACATTCCATAGATATTAAGTTACTATCTTGGAAAGTTCTGTTTTTAGTTGCTATTTCTTCTGCTAGAAGAGTTTCTGAATTGTCTGCTTTGCAGTGTGATCCACCCTATCTGGTATTCCCTGCAGATAAGGTTATTTTGCATACCAAACCTGGTTTTCTTCCAAAAGTGGTTTCCAACAGGAATATTAACCAGGAAATAGTTGTTCCTTCTCTGTGTCCGAATACAGTTACGAAGAAGGAACGTTTGTTACACAATTTAGATGTGGTCCGTGCTTTAAAATTCTATTTAGATGCAACAAAGGATTTCAGACAGACTTCACTCCACATGGGCCTTCAAGAACGAGGCTTCTGTTGATCAGATATGTAAGGCAGCGACTTGGTCTTCTCTGCACACTTTTGCCGAATTTTACAAATTCGATACTTATGCTTCTTCGGAGGCTATTTTTGGGAGAAAGGTTTTGCAAGCCGTGGTGCCTTCCGTTTAGGTAACCTGACTTGTTCCCTCCCTTCATCCGTGTCCTAAAGCTTTGGTATTGGTTCCCACAAGTAAGGATGAAGCCGTGGACCAGACACACCAATGTAGGAGAAAACAGAATTTATGCTTACCTGATAAATTTCTTTCTCCTACGGTGTGTCCGGTCCACGGCCCGCCCTGGCTTTTAGTCAGGTTTCAAAATTTTTCTTTCTATACACTACAATCACCACGGCACCCTATGGTTTCTCCTTTTTCTCCTAACCGTCGGTCGAATGACTGGGGGGCGGAGCCAGAGGGGGGCTATATGGACAGCTTTTGCTGTATGCTCTCTTTGCCATTTCCTGTAGGGGAAGAGAATATCCCACAAGTAAGGATGAAGCCGTGGACCGGACACACTGTAGGAGAAAGAAATTTATCAGGTAAGCATAAATTCTGTTTTTATTATTTATCCAATCAGACCTAGCATAAACTCCTTCCACTACCCACAAGGAAGCCTTTAACATTACAGTCTATAATATAAAAAATAGTCATATTGTCCTGCATGCCCATTCTATCTCCTATACCCAAGTCATTTTACTAACCAATATGTTTCACACCTTTCCACACAGCATTTGTTACGTTATGCTTACAGAAGTTCAATGCTACATTGCAAATATTAATAAGCATGAATTTTAAATCAACTTTTTTTTTTCTGGGTGTAGCAGGAAACAGCATGCACAATAGGTGCTTTTTCACAATGCACAGACTGAAAGAAGAAGGCCATGCAGAAACAAATCAAAGTGACACCATGAAGTTGCTGCAACACAACCTTGAAAATAAGAGAGGAATCTCCAACTGCCTGTAATACAATTGTGTACTGGGCAATACAATCAGATATCCTGTTGGCAGACACAGCATTGAATTATGTTGTGTTCTTCTAAATGGGCTGGTTGTGCTCTTTACAGGGCATAATCCCTCTCTATCTCTATTTCATCCCATCATCAGTATAATTGACTTTGTTTATATAACCTTAACCATTTCTTGCTTACAACTTGCCATAACTTTCAGTGGCATTTAATGCCATTCTTTGCCTCAACTCTCATTGGAACAGGAGTAGAAAGTATGACAGGGAGGGAAATGGACAGCCATTAAAAATCACACGCCTAGATTATGAGTTCTGCGTTAGCCTTAAAAAGCAGCGTTAAGGGGTCCTAACGCTGCTTTTTAACGCCCGCTGGTATTACGAGTCTGACAGGTACAGGTGTACCGCTCACTTTATTTCCGCGACTCGAGGCTACCGCAAATCCCCTTACGTCAATTGCGTATCCTATATTTTCAATGGGATTTGCCTAACGCCGGTATTACGAGTCTTGGAAGAAGTGAACGGTAGACCCTCTACCGCCAAGACTCCAACCGCAAAAAAAGTCAGAAGTTAAGAGTTTATGAGCTAACGCCGAAACATAAAGCTCTTAACTACAGTGCTACAAAGTACACTAACACCCATAAACTACCTATGAACCCCTAAACTGAGGCCCCCCACATCGCAAACCCTATAATAAAAATATTTAACCCCTAATCTGCCGACCGGACACCGCCGCCACCTACATTATAGCTATGAACCACTAATCTGCTGCCCCTAACATCGCCGACACCTATATTATATTTAATAACCCCTAATCTGCCGCACCCAACATCGCCGCCACCTACCTACACTTATTAACCCCTAATCTGCCGACCGGACATCGCCGCCACTATAATAAATGTATTAACCCCTAAACCGCCGCACTCCTCGCAAACACTATAATACATTTTATTAACCCCTAATCTGCCCTCTCTAACATTGCCGCCACCTACCTACAATTATTAACCCCTAATCTCCCGCCCCCAACTTCGCCGCTACTATAATAAAGTTATTACCCCCTAAACCTAAGTCTAACCCTAACCCTAACACCCCCCTAAGTTAAATATAAATTAAATAAAACGAACTAAAATTACTATAATTAAATAGATTTATTCTATTTAAAACTAAATACTTACCTATAAAATAAACCCTAATATAGCTACAATATAACTATTAGTTACATTGTAGCTATTTTAGGATTAATATTTATTTTACAGGCAACTTTGTATTTATTTTAACTAGGTAGAATAGCTATTAAATAGTTAATAACTATTTAATAGCTACCTAGTTAAAATAATTACAAAATTCCCTGTAAATTCCCTGTCCGATTGGCTGATTGGATGAGCCAATAGAATTGACCTTGCATTCTATTGGCTCATCCAATCAGCCAATCGGATTGAACTTCAATCCGATTGGCTGATTAAATCAACCAATCAGATTTTTGCTACCTTATTTCCGATTGGCTGATAGAATCCTATCAGCCAATCGGAATTCGAGGAGCGCATCTTGGATGATGTCATTTAAAGGAACCTTCATTCGGCCTTAGGACATCGTAAGAAGAGGATGGCTCCGCGTCGGCTGGATAGAAGATGGCTCCGCTCCGCTCCGGAAGGATGAAGATAGAAGATGCCACCTCGATGAAGATGTCTGCCGGTCCGGATGTCCTCTTCTGCCCGGATAGGATGAAGACTTCTGCCGGTCCAGATGTCCTCTTCTGTCCCATCAGTGGCCAGCTGGCTGAACACGGCTTAAGGTAGGGTGATCTTCAGGGGGGTAGTGTGAGATTTATTTAAGGGGGGATCAGGTGGGTTTTAGAGTAGGGGTGTGTGGGTGGTTGGTTGTAATGTTGGGGGGATTGTATTTTTTTTACAGGTAAAAGAGCTGATTACTTTGGGGCAATGCCCCACAAAATGCCCTTTTTTATTTATTTTTTTTATTTAATTTTTATGGAGGTTTTGAAAAATAATAACCAATAAAGTGTGTCTGCAAGACAATTCTAACAGAGTAACAACATGGATAAACATAATAAGCAATATTTCAGAGCAAGAGAGAACATCCAAGTATCAATATGGTGGTCCCACCCCTTCTGTGAAGAATATTATATTGCTATGTCCTAAAATAAGGGTAAACAATGTACAATAACAATGAGTTTTCATAGATAGAATAACTTCTATTATATGCAGTGGCAGTACATTACATATTGGGGGGGGGGGGGGTTCCATAACTAATGTAAACAAACAGGGAGTCCTCTAGGACCTAGAGCTATGAAACCTCATTTTTATTTTGTGAAAGTAGCATTCCATCAGAAGGCAGTAGAAAGGGACAGGTCATTAGAGCCTGATTGGGCATATGGTAGCTACTATTTTCTAGGAGTAATCCAGAACTGCATGACATAGTAGCTTAGTAGACGCCATCTGATGGTGGTAATAAAGGGGTTCAACAGTGGGTGAGAGCCGCTCAAATATGGGGGGGGGGGAAGGTAGGGCTTTTTAGATTAGGAAAGGGTTTTATAGTATATGAGTAGAGGTACTATAAAAGTGTAGAGGGAGATATACCAAACATAATATCTGACCTGAAACTGCACTGGAGGTATGTGCTACTAAACTAGTGTATCTTTCATACCTATTCTAAATGAGAGCATCTAAAACTTGGGTGAGGCAGGTATATGTGCATTTGGGGTCCAAAAACGTTGTGGAAGGCTTAAATAGCTATGTTAAAATATAATAAGAATGAGAGCTTAAAAAATGAGTTTCCCAATGAGTTTCCCAATGAGTTTCAGAAGGATTACTAACTCTTGAAAGTTGTGAGGAAATGCAGATTGTGAATTTATCTTCTTTCAAGTTAAATTTGTCCCATATTAGTCTTTTAAAGAAAGGCTTATCTTTCTGTCCCTCTAACCATCTAGACAAATTTACTGTCATTAAGGATTTACATTTATTTGGAAGAAAATTGGTTTTGTCTTCTATAATGGAAGGCAAAAACTCAATGAATTTAGACTCAGAGAAAATACAAGATGACTTGGCGATATCTAATCTGGTAACTCTTCTGGAGGAGAATGAAACTGATTTACCTCTATCTTTAACTGAATTAGACGCTTCCCCTTTAAATTTTATAGAATGTTGCGTGCCGCGTTCACCTTTTAAACCTAAGTCTAAATTTATGCCTGCTCTCTCTCTTGCTCCTGCTGTACAGTATTTTGTGAATGCAGTTGAGAAAGACATTGAACAAATTGTTTTTTCAGGCATTGTGACTGATAACCTTACGAAGGCTGAGAGAAAAGCCATGTCTGATCTCAAAAATGCTCCTAATGTGGTCATTAAGGCAGCTGATAAAGGTGGAAATCTTGTTCTCTTAGATGAGGATCTTTACCTCAGAGAAGTAATGAGACAACTCAATAATAGAGAACAGTATGCTCATTTGAGATCAAATCCTTTGGAGGAAACTCAAACTAAATTGTTGTTTTTGCTGAATGACGCAAAATATGAAGGTTTAATTTCAAAAAAGGAATTTGATTATCTGTATTCACATTATCCCACTTTTCCTACTTTTTATTACCTCCCCAAACTGCACAAAGACAGCAAAAATCCACCTGGCCGTCCAATCGTGTCAGGGATTGGGGGAGTAACAGAAAATGTAGGTAACTTTGTAGATTTTTTCCTGAAACCTTTCCTCCCGACTTTACCTACTTATGTCAGAGATACTTCTGACCTCCTACAGAAACTTGACAATCTTATTGTGGATGAAGATGTTATCTTAGTTTCTCTGGACGTCGAAGGTTTATATTCTTCAATTCCCCACGAAGTGGGAATTGCTGCTTGTCGATCATTTCTTGAATCTCGTGGTCCTCTATATAAAAAACACACTGAATTTGTTCTCTCTCTCTTAAAATTTGTCCTTGAGAATAACATTTTCTGTTTTGATGGAAAATATTTTAAACAAATTCGCGGAACAGCAATGGGGGCCACTTGTGCCCCCACCTATGCTTGCCTTCATCTAGGCATTTGGGAGCTATCAGAAGTTTTTGGCACACATAATGATATAGTTGAGAGCTCGGTCCAGTTATGGCTCCGTTATGTGGATGATGTTTTCATGTTGTGGAAAGGTGATTTAACCAACTTGGAAACATTCATCAAAACTCTCAATACAAATTCTTACAATATACTTTTGACCTATGAGGCTGATCTGCATAAATTATCTTTTTTGGACATTCTGATCAAGAAACAAGGGAGGTACCTTCATACTGAAATTTTTTGTAAACCAACAGCCACTAATAGCTTACTTTTAGCTCAAAGCAATCATCCCTATTCATTGAAAAAGGGAATCCCTTATGGTCAGTTTCTGCGTTTACGCAGAAATTGTTCTACAATTTCAAGTTTTGAATATCATGCGATAAGGATGAAAGAAAGATTTTTGGCTCGCGGGTTTTTTTCTCAAAAAACGAAAAGAGCTTGGAAAATACCCATGTCAGATTTATCACACAATTTAACTCTCACTGGGACAAAATTCATTCTATCTTAAGTAAAAATTTGCATTTCTTACTTGCAGACAAAAAACTGGCAAGAAAAGTTGGTGATCGTCCCCTACTTACCGCTAGAAAAGCTATGAGCTTGAAAGACTGCTTGGTCAGAAGTCACTTTGTTAAAACTCCAAAACAGAATTGGCTCACTATACACCAATCACACAAGGGTAGTTTTCCTTGTGGAAAGTGTGTTTCTTGCAGTTTTATTACAAGGACTGAAACCTTTACTACAGGTGGCAAAGTGTATTGCATTAATTACCCAATCAATTGTCAAACTTTTGGGGTAATTTATTTGCTATACTGTCCTTGCCCTATGTTTTACGTAGGGAAAACGAAGTGCCAGTTTCTCGACAGGGTGAGAGAACATCGAGATGACGTGAAAAATAACAAAGATACTAGTAGTGTTGCACGTCATTTTCAGATGTGCCACAATTCAGATTTTGAACTATTAAAGTTCATAGGAATTGATACTGGTTTTTCACATAAGAGAGGAGGTGATCAGGACAAATGTCTTCTCCAAAAGGAAACTGGTTGGATTTATCGCTTACATACTTGTGCCCCATTTGGGTTAAATGAAAAACTCGAGTTTGCATAATTTCTATAAAGTTTGTTTAGTTTTCTAGACTGTGCCTTTAGGCTAGTGGATTAGGTCTGTGGTTCTTCTAAGTCATTAAGAGATATAGACCCTTTAGACCCTGGGTTGGATCCCTTATGTTCAATATAAAATAGTCATTTAACTAATATGACTTTGTTTTGCTATCATTATAACTTGTTTAGCTCCAAATTTTCGACTGTTAATAATATTTTTAAGAATACTTAAATGCAGTTGTTATACATTGGGTTAATAGGTATACCTAACTTTAAAGGTTGTAGATCTATAATTGTTGGATCTTCATTATATATAGGTTATAGCACTTAGAGTAGTGGGTTAATACTAGTTTAATTTGACTTTTAGTTTATAGTAGATTTGAGGTCACAGGTTCGATCCCGGTCTTGTCTCTAGAAGAAACTTTTAACAATAGAAGTTTCTAAATTTACTTAATTTCTGAGTTAGAATACTTTATCACTTCCCTCACTATTTAGCCTTTATAGGAATTAGAAAAACAACAAACTGTCTTGTTAGGTGTAACTTGCTGACCCTCCCTATGTGTCCAATGCATCGTTGGGGGAGCTCTCATTTTTCTCAATTTGGCTGTTAGTTATATTTTAACAAATTGCATGGGCATCTGAGCACCATGTTTTTTATTTTTATTTTTATTTTTGAATTTATATTATTATTTTGTAAATATATTTTATATATGAAATGTCACTTTGTATATATATATTTTTTGTTTTTTGAAACTCCCAGAGGCGTGTCCCAATATGGCCTATAAAAGGCAGAGTTTGGGTTGATGAAGTTAGCCCTGAGGAGTCCCTGCTACTCATTGGGATGAAACACGTGTAGGCAGTTGTAACAGCTGATTGCTTTGATGAGACACCTGTCTTTTGGAAATCCCTACTACACCTCAAAGAATTGCAGCTTGCTGGAGTGATTTATTAAATTGTTTTGCATCTTGTGCAAAACAGGAACATTCACCGGATTTGCAGCTTCTTACCAAGGATTCTGTGCTTGATTTACATCGCAAAGGCTGTGAGTGCATGCTATGACTGTGTTGTTCTTTACAGGCAGTGGAAACTTACTTCATTTTTTCCTCCCGCAATACAAGTGGATGCCTGTTTTCAACAGATTTGGAAGGACTTCCTTTAAATTGTGATGTGTTCATGCTAAATGCTGCTGCTTTACTAATATCCTGTTTGTCAGAAGTTATGCAAAATTTACTATACAATACCCATATTTAAAACACATAGATCCTGTATTTATATCATGACAGTACTGACCCTTAACTTTGGGACCGTCCTCTGATGTTGGTGTTGTGTTTTAAGACTTGGTATAGTTGCATGCTGCATATGATTGTGCAAAGCTTTTTCCTGTGTTTATATTTCACTCCAAATTGAAAAATATGCATTCTAAAGTATTCTTGTGATTGTATTATTCTGGCTCAATGTTTATGTGAACTGCATAGATCCTCATTATATTATTATGACAACATTACCCTTATATTACTCTTTCTTTTGGGGTTGTCCTCTAATAGAGGTGTTGCATTGTCACTATTATATTTAGCCATTCATTTCTTAAACACTTTATTTCCCTATGAGACGTCTCACTTAGCTTTCTAGCTCATATTTTTGATTAAATTTTGTTTCAAATTACCTTTATGGTCAAATGACCTTTACTAAGAATTTTGTTGCTTTTTGTAAATAATAAAATTATGAGTGCCTTGCAAGCATGCTAGTTGTCAAGTCTTTATTCTGGGTTTCCACCTGGCTCCACACTCTGCTCTATTTATCATAATACTTAGGTTGATACCTTGAGATATTTATATCTCTGTCTCTTTAAATGTGTATATGAGAGTGCTGAATTCCCTATCTTTTTATAAGGACTACTTTTCCTTATTTTCTCCCTATTTATAATAGTTTGCAATACTTATATAGGGTCTGCACCTCTAGTTTGATATTACTACACAGAGCTAAAATATTGGTAAATGGCTCCCTTATCTCCATTTTTTATACCAAACATAATATCTGACCTGAAACTGCACTGGAGGAATGTGCTACTAAACTAGTGTATCTTTCATACCTATTCTAAATGAGAGCATCTAAAACTTGGGTGAGGCAGGTATATGTGCATTTGGGGTCCAAAAACGTTGTGGAAGGCTTAAATAGCTATGTTAAAACATAATACGAATGAGAGCTTAAAAAATGAGTTTCCCAAGCGTTAATTGCATTAGAATGTGACCTATGATATATATTGTGATACTATGGATACCAATAAGCTAGCTACCATCAAGCCTAAATAATAGGACACCTAAGAGCATGTGCAAAGAGCAATACATTAACAGAAAAGGTAGTTGGCCTACAAGTGGAAACTAATGAAAGCAGGTGGGCTAAATTTAAAAATATCTGAAATTATAATATTATAGAACATCTACACCTCCTAGACCCAAACCCATCCATAGTAATCTTAAAACATATTTCACCAAAACAATATATACATCAAAGGCACATATCGTATCAAGGCATCAGGTATGAAAATATACATGCAGGAGTTCAACTTGGAAAAGGAACCACATAGTTACAATAAGGGCCTGACCACCCGTGCAGAATGGGTAAGAAGAAGGGCAACATGGAAGTTAGTATCACAGGATCTCAAAAGGTGGGTGATGAGGAGATCCACAGTAGGATTATCAAATACCAAAGTCTCTTCAACCACAACCTCTCTTTGGGAAACCAGACAGTCTTGGGAGGTGGCAGAGTAGAGAGCCGCACAAACTATAGACAAGCCGTGGATACGATAGGAGCCCTTGGCTATAGATTAATGGTAATTTGAACAGGGCATGTGCGCTGTAGGGTATGAGTAGCTGGGGCACCACGGTACATATGCGGTAGTGGATGATCTTTCATTCCTCCGTGAAGTCTGACGTGAACTCTATGGTTCCTCTTTCTCTGACCGGGGTGTTCCTGTGCACCTGGTGGCCAGCCTCACCAACCCGGGTCACAGCTACAAAGACCTCCGATTGAGGGCTATTAGGCCTAGCGGAAGTTGGGGAACCAAACAAGAACCCAGGAGGTAAGAGCTCTTCACGATGAGGTACAAGTCCCAAACATTTCGGTAGCTCACTTGTCACATGTTCAGGATCCAGCTTGGGGGAGGAGGTACAGCTCTCAGCTCCGCATGTCACATCATGTGGCAGGTGCTGATTATCTGCCATCTTAGTGAAATCTCCAAGTTCCTGATCTCTATGCACTCTGATGATTTCCGCAAGGTCTTTAAAGTTCCGAGACATGCAATGTTCTAGACTGCCCAGTAGTGCCCGGATCTGTTAGGTAATATCTTCCTCCATGGGTAACTTAGATCAGGATGGTGCTAAACCCTGTAAATAATCAAGGAGTAAATACACTCTCCCGGGTAGCCCACTTGCCGGAAGAAGGGGGGTAGATGTTATTACGAGGTGGGCCACACCGCTCCGCTTTAAACATAAAAAAAAAATTGTCAGCTTGAGTTAATCTCGACTATTTTAGTATATCCAGAATCAGGGTTATTTCTTTGTGCAGATTAGATGGCTCTTATATGAAGAACGTATGTGAGTAATATAAAAAGCCGAAAGTTTTAAAAGCTAGGCTCGGAGCTGCACTGTTTTGCGTCTTCTCTTGGCTGTGGCTTGGTCACACCCCCACAAAAAGCCCTTTTAAGGGCTGGTAAAAGAGCTGATTACTTTGTAATTTAGTTTAGGGTTGGGAATTTTATTATTTTGGGGGGCTTTTTTATTTTATTAGGGGGCTTAGATTAGGTGTACTTAGATTAAAATTCTTGTAATATTTTTGTAATTTAGTGGTTTTTTTTGTATTATAGTTTAGTTTATTTAATTGTATTTTAGTTTAGATAATTGTAGTTAATTTATTTAATTAATTTATTGATAGTGTAGTGTTAGGTGTATTTGTAGGTTAGGATTTATTTTACAGGGAATTTTGTACTTATTTTAACTAGGTAGCTATTAAATAGTTATATTAATAGCTATTGTACCTAGTTAAAATAAATACAAAGTTGCCTGTAAAATAAATATTAATCCTAAAATAGCTACAATGTAACTAATAGTTATATTGTAGCTATATAAGTTTTTTTTATAGTTAAGTATTTAGTTTTAAATAGGATTAATTTATTTAATGATAGTAATTTTTGTTCGTTTTATTTAAATTATATTTAATTTAGGGGGGTGTTAGGGTTAGACTTAGGTTTAGGGGTTAATAACTTTATTATAGTAGCAGCGATGTTGGGGGCGGGAGATTAGGGGTTAATAATTGTAGGTAGGTGGCGGTGATGTTAGGGAGGGCAGATTAGGGGTTAATAAAATTTATTATAGTGTTTGCGAGGCGGGAGTGCGGCGGTTTAGGGGTTAATACATTTATTATAGTGGTGGTGATGTCCAGTCGGCAGATTAGGGGTTAATAAGTGTAGGTAGGTGGCGGTGACGTTGGGGGGGGGGGGGGCAGATTAGGGGTTAATAAATATAATATAGGTTTCAGCGATGTTAGGGACAGCAGATTAGGGGTTCATAGCTATAATGTAGGTTGCTGCGATGTCCGGAGCGGCAGATTGGGGTTAATAAGTGTAAGATTAGGGGTGTTTAGACTCGGGTTCATGTTAGGGTGTTAGGTGTAGACTTAGAAAGTGTTTCCCCATAGGAAACAAAGGGGCTGCGTTAGGAGCTGAACGCTGTTTTTTGCAGGTGTTAGGTTTTTTTTCAGCCAGCTCAGCCCCATTGTTTCCTATGAGGAAATCGTGCACAAGCACGTTTTTCCAGCTTACCGCTAGCATAAGCAGCGCTGGTATTGCGGGTTGAAGTGGAGCTAAATTTGGCTCAAAGCTCACTTTTCTGAGGCTAACACAGCCATTCAGACAACTCGTAATACCAGTGTTGCCTTAAGGGTGTGCTGGAAAAAAAAGGCTTGTTAGCACCGCAGGTCTTTACCGACAAAACTCGTAATCTAGGCGACAGTTTTTTAGCCTTACTCTGCATATATGCTGCTTGATTTGCTCTTCTGTGGTTAAAAAATTTGGTTCACAGAGATGTTCTACCACTCAATTTTCTTAATGGTTTTGCAATTCCACCCATGTTGACACCTAAGCAGGGGCTGTACTGTGGTTTGGTAAAACTATTATTCACATAGCAGGGCTTTAAAGACCATTCTGACATACAGGTTGTTTCTAAAGACCACAGTGGAAATGCCAAAAATAAAACTGCAATGAAAACAAAATACTTAAAAAAAACATTTATGGGATATTTTTTACTTTGTACAAATATACCTTAGGTAGGCACTAAGCGTTATTTTATTTTTTAAGGAACATACAAACATCAATATAATTTCAGCTGATAAATACATTATCATGAAAAATAGTTAATTAATGCATTTCAGATAAAACATAACTTTTCAAGGCATCAGTTGTATTTTAATGAAGATAAACAATACGTGTATACAATTCTAAAACATTATGCCCACAATATGGCTTACTAATAAGAGAAAAATATCCTTATGATACATGTTCTGACTTCACCGACTGCATGGAGATTCTCAAATTCCCCTGCTGGATTAATCTTTGTTTAAGGCTTGTGATTTTTGCAGAATTCATCAAAATAGTGTACTCCAAATATGCTGTGTAAGATTTATATAAGTATGTTAAAGTCTACTTTTGAACATTCCAAATGTTCTCTTAATAGACACCCTGAAATCTTCTGTAAAGTTATTATACCTCCAGAGTTGAGTAAAAAATAATTATATGTGCAAACAAATACAAGCACATTTCTTAACAACCTAATTTACATTGGTATCATAATATGCAGGAGTTGCTAGTTTAATATCATGCTGTAAATAACATAAAGATTTACATTTTTGAGGCAATTTACTGTATGCAAAACTGAAAAACTAAAAAACATTTTTATAATAGATCTAAATTTTGGATAACTGCACAAAATACTTACAGCAGTAACATTTCAGTAAGGTGGTTTTTCTATCCGTAGCATAGTCCTTAAACTGTATATATATATATATATATATATATATATATATATATATATATATATATATATATATATATATATATATATATAAGTATTACTATGAATGCATGTTGCTAAATTGGGTGCAATTACCCGTTATTACAATCACCAAGATTACTAGTTGTGCGCTAAACTCAGTGCATAAATAACGAAAAAAAGTGAGCAGAACCGCACTTTCCATAGCGCTGCCATTACAAGTTACAAAAAAACCTTCTTGTCTTGTGCGTTATGGTGCATTAAAGCTCCATACCGCACAAAGCCAAGGCCTGACTTGTTAGAAAAAAACTAACACCTACAATTGCGGAATGGCGAACGCTATAGCGCAATCCCCATTGATGTCTATGGGGAAAAGAAGGTTATGTAAAAACCTAACACCCTAACATAAAACCCTACCCTAAATACCCCTAATATGCCGCCCCTCAACATTGCTGACACAAACCACCACCCCTGCATTGTTAACATCTAAAAAAAGCTATTAACTCCTAAACCATCGGCCCCCCACATTGCTGACACTAAAAAAAACTATTAACCCCTAAACCACCACCCCATAACACTAACACCTAAATAAACCTATCAACCCCTAAACCACCGGCCCCCCACATCGCCAACATGAAATAAAACGAATTACTCCTAAACCGCAGCCCCCACATATTGCTAACACCTAAATAAACCTATTAACCCCTAAACCACCGCCCCCCCCATGCAACTACTATAATAAACCTATTAACCCCTAAACTGCCGCCCCCCCACATCGCAAGACACTAAATTAAACTATTAACCCCTAAGCCTAACACCCACTAACTTTAAATTAAACTTAACCTTAAACTACCTTAAAATAAATAAAAACTTACCTGTGAAATAAAAAAAACTAAGATTAAACTATAAATAAACCTAACATAACTAAAAAAAAACAAAAAAAACAACCTAATTTTCAATGTTAAAAAATCCTAACATTACGAAAAAAAAAAAAAACTAACATTACCAAGAAAAAAAACACACTAAAATTACGAAAAATAAAAAACATTACGATTACAAAAAATAATAAACGAAATGATCCAAAATAATAAAAAATAAACCTAAGCTAATAGCCCGATAAAAACAAAAAAGCCACCCCAAAATAAAAACACCCCTAAGCTAACAATAAACTACCAATAACCCTTAAAAGGACTTTTTGTAGGGCATTGCCCTGAAGCAATCAGCTCTTTTACCTAAAAAATTACAAAGTCCCCCCAACAGTAAACCCCTCACCCAAGCAAACCCCCCCCCAAAAAAATATAAGTTCAAAAAAACCTAAGCTACCCATTGCCCCTAAAGGGGCATTTGTATGGACATTTTCCTTAAAAGGCCAATCAGTGCTTTTGCGCCCATAAAAAACATCCCTAATCTAAAAGAAAAAACCCACCCAAATATGATTTAAGCTGCACTCATCCTATTGGCTATTTTGAATATTTCAGCCAATAGGAATGCAACGGTACCCCAATATAAAAGGGGTACCTTGCACTTAAGCTTGAGTGTGCGGCGGACGATCGCATGAAAAGGATCCACGTCACTGAAGACCGCCTGCCTTTGAAGAGGACCAGCACTCCAGATGACGACCATTGCTCCGGATCCGCACATCGCTGAAGACCACTCCGCATTTCTGGAAAGAAGATAGAAAATGAAGCTGCCCTGGAAGAAGATCTTCGCTGTCTGGATGAAGACTCTGCTCCGCCTGGACTTCCGGACTTCAGGAACGGTGAGTACATTTTCTAGGGTTAGGGTTTTTTTTTGGGTGGGTTTTTAGATTAGGATTTTTTTATTTTTATGGGCGCATGTGGGAGGGTGGTAGTTTAGGGGTTAATAGGTTTATTATAGTATTTGTGATGCATGGGGATAGTGGTTTAGGGGTTAATACTTTATTTTAGTGTTGGAAATGTGATAGGGGTTAATACTTGTGATAGGGCAGTGGATTAGGGGTTAATACTTGAATTTAGTGTTGGCGATGTGGGTGGTTGGCGGATTAGGAGTTTAATATATTTTATATAATATTTGTGATGCTGACGATGACGGTTTAGAGGTTAATAGATAGTTTATTGGTGTTAGTGTACTTTGTAACATTTTCGTTATGAGGTTTGTGAAACATTTTTGTTTTGCAAAATCCATAACCACTGGTGTGAGATGCGGAATGGAGAGTTGCGTAAAGCCTAAAATGCTAGCGGTATAGCTGTACCATCCCGACTTGTAATACGGGAGACCTGCATATTCCGTGCATAGTATAGCCATACCACACCACTTTTAATCTTGCTGAATGTTTGGCACAAATGGATTCAATGATAGATGCAATACAGAGGCATAAAAAACATGAAGAAACATTGCAAGCACCATAAAACAATACTTTTTTGTTTAACTACAGATATCCTTGGTCGTGCACCCTCTGTTTTGGGTTATATATTTTCTTAGATACTATTCTTAATCATAATTGTAATTGCAAAGTCCTTTTTAGAGTAGGAATGTTCATCCGTGAACTTCGGGCTGATCTGTATGCAGAAGATGGCGGCTGCAAGCTACATTCAGCAGTTTTTGGAGCTGGATTTCTTCTTGTGAAAGTGCAACACATTAAAATTTGGATTTTCATAGATATTAGTGTGTTTCACTTTCACAAGAAGAAATCTGGCTCTGATAATTGCAGAATGCAGCTTGTGGCCACCATCTTTGGCATTCGGATCAGCCTGAGGTTCACAAATGCACATTCCTAGTTTAGAAATATCTTATTTTGGCTGTGCACACAATACAGCTTTGTATGCACAGTATACCCGATTTTAAATGCATCCCATAGTTTTTTGTATTAGATTGAGGTTCACCTATGGGGGCGAATTATCATTGTGCAAGCAGATTCTCGGCCAATTGGCCACTAGCAGGGGGTGTCAATCGACCCGATCATATCCGATCAGACTGATTGCTGTCTGCCGACTTAGAGGTGGCGGATGAGTTAACTCCTGATTCCGGTGAGTCTGAAGGCTTGTGCGGAATTAGAAACATTTGGAGGTTGATAAATTGGCCCCATGGGGTTTACCTTGATGTGGGAAGATGTGTTTACATGCGTTGGTCAAAAAAATGCTACTAAAATAACCAATTTTTCATGTAAGATTTTGGGATAGTGTGTTTGTAAAATGTGTCTGCATTTTGTTCTTGCAGCAGATTGTCTGCATACTATTAATTTTGTTTTTTCTGAAGTAAAAACTATTTAACTTTAGACTGAATGTGCTTCCTTCAAATGTTTGTTGTTCCAGTGAGCCAATAAGCTTCCTTAGAACACACCTTCTATTTGATAATCACAAGCAGGAAGGGCACTATAAACAAATTAATGTTACAAAAATATTTTTTTTATTTGTTCTTGCAGTAAAAACAGTTACTCCAATTGCAAGAAAGGGTATTCTGCAGATGATATTCAAAAGTTCAAATGTGCACCATTTATGTGGGAGATGCTTCAAAAGATCAAATTTACACTATTATATAATGATTTAAAAAAAATCGTCAGCCAATGTAATCCTATGTCAGCCAAATAGTATGTAATCTTCACTTTTGTTTCCAGCCAATCATTCCTCCTTAAATAATATGTTTTTAAATATGTTATGCTGCTGCTAGCCTGTAGCAATAGTACTAGCGTTAACTATTTTAAATTTAAGTTTAAGCTGCTATCCAGTGGCTTATCTGCTGCCTCAAAGACATGTCCCCTAGGAAATAGCAAACAAACAGATTTTCTTTAACAAATTCCAAACAATCCGCTAAATGAATATTGCACAAAATATTTATTTTTTAGGAAGACAAATGATTTGTCCACAAAGTTTTTTTTTAAGTCCATGTCTAATACACAATAGACACTTCTGTATTAGCTACAATTTAACCAGGTATGCCACATATTTTTGTTTAGGAAAATTACACTTCCATCAAGTTAATACGGCTGAGAAAAAAGTTTTTGAGTAACATATTCTTTTAAGTATTTTCTTTTTCCTTTCATTTTATGTTGGAAAGATACAATAAAGCGTATGTTGTTTATCAACACTCCAGAAGAAAACAACCTGTCTGGTATTATACTTGACCTTAAATAAATTCTTGATCATTAACAAAAAAAGATTAAAGTGGTGCTCCCATTTTACATATGACTATGATATACTACACCTCACTTGCAATTATTTATTAAGGATGAAGTTGCTGTCTTGCACAAACTGCAGTTGGTTTCCATTCTTCTTGCAATCTCTGCTGCTTCCTGCACCTGTTCCGGCCCCCAAGGATTTTGAGTTCAAGATACCTGAGCAGGTAACAGTTCACGGATGTTATCTAGCCTCCTGACAGCTGCTTGGTGCTGAGAGGTAAAAAGTCAGACTGGTAGAGATGCCACTGTAAAAGGATGGGAATATTTACTTGAGAGCATTAGAGAATTCAGACGTTCTCTAGACAGCATGTCATATTATAAATTCACTAAAAAGTATGTATTCAACCAACAGCCTTTGTAATGTTGTAAAGGTTCTGTTCTATTTGTCGTCTTCAAATTATAGGATAAAAAAGAAAACATTCTGGCTGGAATAAAAAGTAAACATTATGGGGGATATTTATCAAAGCGCCAACCGAAAATACGCTTGAATTCCGCATCGTAATTGTCGCGAGATTGATTTGACCTAGTTATCAAAGCCTCAAGATCGGAAATGGTTAAATTTTTTGATGTAACATACGATCTAGCGGTCTCAATACGACGCAGATCGATGCGAGTTGAAACCACGTTGAATTCTAGAGGAATTATGTTCATTTGCCCTCTTATTCGACATTATTTGAAGCTTTTAAAAAGTTATCAAAAATTCAACACTTACGCTCGCGTCTTTTCCGACGCAGTGTACCTAGTTTTCAATCCGCCACCATTGAGGTCGCTGATGCCATAGAACTCAATGGGAGTTGGAAAACACAGAAATCCTATGTTTGATGCTGCAAGAGAATGAAGCATATCACCTAATAAAAGTCAATTACAAGCTATTAAATATGTATACCCTTCAAAAATCGAACAATACAAATTTGGTGCACTATGTAGAGATACATTTTTCATGTAAAAATATAGATTTTTATTTTTACAATCTATTTGCATCATGTTTAATGTTGTATACACTGATACAAATGTTACAAACACAAAGTTATTAAATAGCATTCCTTTTCTGTCATGTTTTTCAATGGTCATACTCCACAGTCAGCTAGATTACGAATTTGGCGTTATGAGTAAAAAAGCAGCGTTATGCTTCATAACGCTGCTTTTTCCATAACGCCGCTATTAAAAGTCTTGCAGGTATACACTTTTTTGTCCGTCACGCAACGTCAGTTTTTTCAATGGGACTTCCATAGCGCCGTTATTACGAGTTTTGCCTGGGAGGCCAAAAAGTGAGCAGTACACCCTATACCGACAAGATCCGTACCACCATCTAAAATCAGCAGTTATGAGTTTTACGTTACAAAGCTGTACCATAAAACTCATAACTAAAGTGTTAAAAAGTACACTAACACTCATAAATTAACTATTAACCCCTAAACCGAGGCCCTCTCTCATTGCAAAAACTAAAATAAAATGATTAACCCCTAATCTGCCGCTCCGGACATCGCCACCACTTAAAAAATGTATTAACCCCTATTCCGCTGCTCCCTGACATCGTTGCCACTATAATAAAAGTATTAACCCCTAAACCGCCACCCTCCTGCATCAAAAACAATATTTAAAAATAATGAACCCCTAATCTGCCGTCCGCCCACTCCTCCGCTATAATAAACCTATTAACCCCTAAACCTAACCCTAACACCCCCTAACTTAAATATAATTAAAATAAATCTAAATAAAACCTACTATTAATAACTAAATAATTCCTATTTAAAACTAAATATTTACTTACCTGTAAAATAAACCCTAAGATAGCTACAAAATAACTAATAGTTACATTGTAACTAAATACAAACAACCCCCCAACAGTAAAACCCACCACCCACACAACCAAACCCCCCAAATAAAATCCTATCTAAATAAACCTAAGCTCCCCATTGCCCTGAAAAGGGCATTTGGATGGGCATTGCCCTTAAAGGGCATTTAGCTCTTTTACTTTGCCCAGAACCCTAAGCTAAAAATAAAACCCACCCAAAAAACCCTTAAAAAAGCCTAACACTAACCCCCGACGATCCACTTACAGTTTTTGAAGACCGGACATCTAGCCTCATCCAGGCGGCGATGTCCTCATCCAAGTGGGCAAAAGTCCTCATCGAAGCCGACAGAAGTCTTCATCAAAGTGGGCAGAAGTCTTCATCCAGACAGCATCTTCTATTTTCATCCATCCGGCGCGGAGCGGGTCCATCTTCAAGACATCTGGCACGGAGCATCCTCTTCTTTCTTGGCAACTGGATCATTCCAGCTTGTGGCAGGTCTAGGCGTAGGCATGAGCCAGGCAACCTTCTCACATAATCTGAAGGTTGTCCTGAATGCCTTGCACCAAAGCCTAGTTCATCATGCCCACTTCCCAAATACACCTGAGGAGTGGCATGCTGTCAAGCTCCAGTTCTATCATCTAGCTGGATTGCTCTATTGATTCAGATGGAGCATGACATTTTAAGAAACTTTCTAATTTACTCCTATTATCAATTTTTCTCAGTTCTCTTGCTATCTTTTAAAAGCAGGAATGTAAATCTTAGCAGCCAGCCCATTTTAGGTTCAGCACCATGGATAGTGCTTGCTTATTGGAGGCTTACATTTACCCACCAATAAGCAAGCATAACCCAGGTTCTCAACCAAAAATGGGCCGGCTCATATGCATCACATTCCTGCTTTTTAAATAAAGATTGCAAGAGAATGAAGAAAAATTGATAATAGGAGTAAATTAATAAGTTGCTTAAAATTGCATGCTCTATCTGAATTATGAAAGAAAAAAATTGGGTTACATACATAATCACACAAAAAATAAAAAAACAGAACTTATATAAATGAGCACAATAAAATCCCTCTGCCTTTCATAAAAAAATCTATTCATCTCTAATTCTAATCTTGCATTATCCCTCATCCATTCATATTCAAATTTTTCCCTCTCTAATTCTATTCTACCTGATTCTATTCTCAACCTCTACCTCTCTAAATCTAATCTTTCCCTATCTACTATGATGCCCCTTTCTAATATCTGCTCCTGTTGCTCAACAGATAATCTTAATGCCCCATGCAACTCATGGTGATCATCCCAGTACTGCCTGGCTAGATGTAACATTTGACGAACTGCCTCATCATCATTGATGGGAGGCCGTCCGTGGCCAGGATCAGCACGACCATGAGCTGCTGGGGCATGAGCAACATGTGCAGGAGGGGCACCAGGGTCCAGAGCAGTTGGGTCTTCTAGGTCAGGAGGGGCAACACAGATGAGAGCCTCCATATCCAATGTCCCCTGGGAGATTTCCTGCTCCTGCGATTCTGGTAATTGGGTCTCTCCCAGGGACTCCTCCACCTCCACAATGGCTTCCATCTGACAAACACAACCATCAATCTCCTCTGAAATATTATGTGCATGTTCCAAATCTAAAGAAATTGGAATAAAAGAAAATATTAGAATCCCATGTAATGTAAACTGAAAGATTAAAGGCATAAAAAAGCAAACAGATAGCTTCCATAATTCCTATTGTGATTCTCAATTTAAAAAACTGTATTTTAACATGAACGATTCTGATAGTTAATGTTATCTTAAAGGGATATTCCATCAACGTTTCTAATACAAATGAATGCATCTCACCTTTTTTAAAAAGATATTTAATTGTTGCTATATAAATGTTTGAACAAAAGTGCTATATCATTTTCAAAAGTTTATTTAAGTATTCACCGTGCACAAGCATTAACAAGCGGGACTGGTGCTGTGAGAAGCTTGAGTATTGACAATGCTGTTGCGCAAAGAATTATCGTATTCTGAGCCACAGGGATGTGCATGTAAAAGCATAAATTATTAAAATTAATATTTAGATTTTAGCAAAGAGAGATAGATAGATCTATCTATTTATCTATCGATCTATCTATGCAATAATGCCGATGTTTGTATAGGTTAAAGCAATATTCTATTCAAAATAGAAGGGTGATGATTGTGATAGAGCATGCAATTTGAATGAACTTTATAAATAAATCAATTAACATTTTTCTCTGTTCTCTGTTAATATTGTTTGAAATGTAGGCTTAGATGTTCTTTGTTTTTTTAAGCACATAGGTAGCACTTGATGATTGTTGTTGAAATGTAGGCAAACAATCATCAGGCAAAACACAGTTGATGATACAAACCTGTGATTCCTTCTAAGTTTAAATGGACATGAAACCCAAAAATGTTCATTCATGATTAAGCTAGAGAATACATTTATTATTTCTTTTAAAAAAAAAATTGTTTCATTCCCTTGGTATGCTTTGCTGAATGAGCAGCAATGCACTACTGGATGCTGACTGAACACATTGGTAAGTCAATGACAATCAGTATATATATTCAGCAACCAATCATCAGCTATAACCTAGGTTCTTTGCTACTCCTGAGCTTGCCAAGATAAACATTTCAGCAAAAGATGACAAGAGAATGAAGCACATTAAATAATCGAAGTACATTTGAAAATTGATTAATATAGTATTCTCTCTCTTAATCCACAAAGTAAAGGGTTGTGTTTCTTGTCCCTTTATTTTTTTTATTAAAAATAGATAATAATATAAAGAATAATATTTAAATATTTGAGAATTATTTGATGTATATATTAAATGCATGGTCTATGTAAATAAGGAATATCATCGTTTGACTATACTATTATTATAAATACTCTAAAATGACAGTTTTTATCAACCATCAATGGAATTTAACATTCGTGTTTAAGAATGTGATATTCTTCATTAATATAAAGTTAACTTTAACATGATGTTATTGACAGTCCCGCTAATGTGAGCACACATAACATTAAAGTTTGATCTTATTTTTGTTACCTGAGGAGGAGATCGAAGATGTTGGAGGGTGTCCCAAAGCCCTTGAGACCTCAGCTGAAAAAATAAATGTGTATATACAGAATTAAAAATCAAATTATAATCATACGAGTAAAAGCATTTTAATTAAACAAAATATAACATTAAAAACACATACCTGTAGAACGGCCAATGCTTGCTCCAAAAGGGGTGCTGCAAATTATGTCAGGATGTGTGGCGGCCGAGGAGAAGCTGTGACTGGATTCAGTATGGATACTAACAGGCAATAGGAGTTTCTCATCCCCAGCAGTGGCAGCATCAGCAGCAGCTGTACCTGCAGCATCAACACTGGTAGATGTTTTAGAAAAAAAATAAACAAACATGAGTACATATATAATATTACACCCCTATGTCAATAACACAAAAAAAAACCTTTTTCTTAAAAAAAATGTTGCGACATGAAAAACGCAAGTAATAAAACTTTAATTACCTGCCACTTCGTCAGTATCATGACCAACCAAATCCAGACCGAGCGTTATATTTGACCCCAGCTTCTCCATCAGCTGAGTTTCATATGTAGACAACTCAGCTGTATACGGCACGCCACCACTTGTAGAACGTGCAGCCTGCTTCTCCCTGGCCAGCTTGGCCTTCAAGATTCTCTTGATGTCCAAGAATCTCTTCTTACAGTGCTCCACTGGTTTTGCATGAGCTCCTTCGGCGGAAACTCTGTCAGCTATATTTCTCCAGATCTGTTGTTTTCTGGAGAGAGAGGTCTGTTGGGCTTTGGAACCATATATAAAATCATAGTTTTCTAAAACCAGGGTAAGTAAAACTCTATTTTGCTCAAAAGAAAATGGAATATTTCGCCCAGACTTACGCCTAGATTACGAGTTTTGTGGGTAAGGCTGTGTAAGTTTTCCCTCACTGCTCACCTACAGACAACGCTGGTATTACGGGTTTTTAGAAATCCAGCGTTAGCCGCAAAAAAGTGAGCGTAGAGCAAAATTTAGCTCCATATCTCACCTCAATACCAGCGCTGCTTACGTTAGCGGTGAGCAGGTAAAACATGCTCGTACACGATTTCCCCATAGGAATCAATGGGGGAGAGCCGGCTGAAAAAAAAACTTAACACCTGCAAAAAAGCAGCGTAAAGCTCCTAACGCAGCCCCATTGATTCCTATGGGGAAATACATTTTATGTCTACACCTAACACCCTAACATGAACCCCGAGTCTAAACACCCCTAATATTACACTTATTAACCCCTAATCTGCCGCCCCCAACATCACCGACACCTGCATTATATTATTAACCCCTAATCTGCCGCTCCAGACACCGCCGCCACCTACATTATACTTATGAACCCCTAATCTGCTGCCCCCAACATTGCCGAACCCTACATTATATTTATTAACCCCTAATCTGCCACCCCCAATGTTGCCGCAACCTACCTACACTTATTAACCCCTAATTTGCCACCCCCAAAGTCGCCGTCACTATATTAAATGTATTAACCCCTAAATCTAAGTCTAACCCTAACCTTAACACCCCCTAACTTAAATATAATTTAAATCTAAATAAAATAACTATCATTAACTAAATTATTCCTATTTAAAACTAAATACTTAACTATAAAATAAACTCTAAGATAGCTACAATGTAACTAATAGTTACATTGTAGCTAGCTTAGGATTTATTTTTATTTTACAGGCAACTTTGTATTTATTTTAACTAGGTAGAATTGTTATTAAATAGTTATTAACTATTTAATAGCTACCTAGTTAAAATAAATTCAAATTTACCTGTAAAATAAATCCTAACCTAAGTTACAATTACACCTAACACTACACTATAATTAAATCAATTACCTAAACTAAATACAATTTAAAAAAATGTATCTAAAGTACAAAAAAATCCTATTGGCTTATGCAATCAGCCTATAGGATTGAGCTTGCATTCTATAGGCTGATTGGATCAGCCAATAGGATTGAACTTCAATCCTATTGGCTGATTGCATCAGCCAATAGGAATTTTTCTACCTTAATTCAGATTGACTGATAGAATTCTATCAGCCAATCGGAATTCAAGGGACGCCATCTTGGATGACGTCATTTAAAGGAACCTTCATTCTTCAGTTGGACTTCATTGGAAGAGGATGCTCCGCATCGGATGTCTTGAAGATGGAGCCGCTCCGCGCCGGATGGATGAGATAGAAGATGCCACCTGGATGAAGACTTCTGCCCGTCTGGAGGACCTCTTCTGGCCGGCTTTGTTAAGGACTTCTCAAGGTAGGGTGATCTTTAAGGGGTTATTGTTAGGTTTTATTAAGGGGAGATTGGGTGGGTTTTAGAGTAGGTTTGGGTGTGTGGGTGGTGGGTTTTAATGTTGGGGGGTATAGTAGTTTTTTTTTACAGGTAATAGAGCTGATTACTTTGGGGCAATGCCCTGCAAAAGGCCCTTTTAAGGGCTATTTGTAATTTAGTATAGGGTAGGGCTTTTTATTATTTTGGGGGGGCTTTTTTATTTTATTAGGGGGATTAGATTAGGTGTAATTAGTTTAAAAAACTTGTAACTATTTTATTATTTTCTGTAATTTAGTTTTTTTTTCTGTACTTTAGATAATTTTTTTAAATTGTATTTAATTGAATTTAGTTTAGGTAATTAATTTAATTATAGTGTAGTGTTAGGTGTAATTGTAACTTAGGTTAAGATTTATTTTACATGTAAATTTGAATTTATTTTAACTAGTGAGCTATTAAATAGTTAATAACTATTTAATAACTATTCTACCTAGTTAAAAGAAATACAAAGTTGTCTGTAAAATAAAAATAAACCCTAAGCTAGCTACAATGTAACTATTAGTTATATTGTAGCTATCTTAGGGTTTATTTTATATGTAAGTAATTAGTTTTAAATAGGAATAATTTAGTGAATTGTAGTAATTTTCTTTAGATTTATTTAAATTATATTTAAGTTAGGGGGTGTTAGGGTTAGGGTTAGACTTAGGTTTAGGGGTTAATACATTTAATATAGTTGAGGCAATGCTGGGGTCGGCAGATTAGGGGTTAATAAATGTAGGTAGGTGTCGGCGATTTTTGGGATGGCAGATTAGGGGTTAATAAAATGTAACTAGTGTTTGCGATGCAGGAGGGCAGCGGTTTAGGGGTTAATGTATTTTTTATAGTGGCGGCGATGTCCGGTTCGTCAGATTAGGGGTTCATTTTTTTTTTTATTGTTTGCGATGTGGGGGGGGGGGGCTCGGTTTAGGGGTCAATATGTAGTTTATGGGTGTTAGTGTACTTTTTAGCACTTTAGTTAAGAGTTTTATGCTACAGCGTTAGCCCATAAAACTCTTAACTACTGACTTTTAAATGCAGTATCAGTCTTGACAGGAGAGGGTCTACCGCTCACTTTTTGGAAGACTCGTAATACTGGCGTTATGCAAGTCCCATTGAAAATATAGGATACGCAATTGACGTAAATGGATTTGCGGTATTTTCGAGTCTGGCCAAAAAAGTGAGCGGTACACCTGTCATTTCAAGACTCGTAATACCAGCGTTAGGAAAAAAGCAGCGTTGGGACCTCTCAACGCTGCTTTTTAAGGCTAACGCAAGACTCGTAATCTAGGTGTTAGTCTTTCCGGATGCCATTTCCAAAGAAAAAAAGTAAAGTACACCAAAGTTGCAATAAAACTAAGAAAAAACAGTTTTACAAGAAGACCTACAGCTCTCACCAAAGCTTTGTAGGACTTAAAGGGACATTCTAGCCAAAAACTTTCTTTCATGCTTTAGAAAGAGCATGCTATTTGAAACAGTTTTCTCATTTACTTCTGTTATTTCATTTGCTTCATTCTCGTGATATACTTGGTTGAAAAGAATATCTAGATATGCTCAGTATCTGCAGATTGGTGGCTGTACATAGATGCCTCTTGTTATTGGCTCTCCCATGTGCATTGCTATTTCTTCAACAAGGGATATATAAAGAATGAAGCAAATTAGATAATAGAAGTACATTGGAATGTTGTTTAAAATTGTATTCTCTATCTGAATCATGAAATAAATATTTTGGGTTTCATGACCCTTTAATAGACTCCACTTTCATTCCCCTTTTATAGTTAGCCAATACATAGACAATCAGCCGTTAACAATTATATAATCATCAATTAAAAAGTGTTACAGTATTAGCTTTATTGACCGTTATTCAATTCTTTTAGTACATGCTATTAATAATGCCATCATTATTGACGCATATAATATTAAATGTTCAGGTAAGTGAGTTCTAAAATTAAATTGTTTGTTAAATTTAATCAACATTGTTATATAATCAATAAATTTGATGAAATTTGTTAACATTGATTCAATACACTTATGTAAGTAAATATACATTCATATTTGTTTTATTGAGGATTTATAAGCAAGTGCGAAAAAAAAAGATATTATAGGATATAGTTTTCATAACTCAGTCATTGGTGACACATATTGTATAATATGTTTACATTTTCAATGTGGATTACACAGCAATTCTGGTCTATGGGATGGACCGATATTTCCCAAGGAGGATAGGAGGTGTGAGAGGGATCGCTCATAAGGATAGGGACCGCATCATCTATGAGATGATGCAGCGCATGAGAAGGGTGTCAGGCATAAGGAGGTCATTTTGGAGTTGTCTCCGGAGGTTTTTGCATCTTCTGAGACGAGAAAACGAGCGATACCGGGACTTCCCGGGACTATTGCCTTCTAAGAGAACAGATCTGATAGTTGAATAAATAACAGATGCTCTGTCAAACTTTCCTACAGGATTTTTCATTTTATCCTCCAATAACACTCTTCGATATTTATTCACTATAATTTTAGATGTTTTTTTGTAACTCATCTCATTTGTATCCTCTGGCACTTAGTCTATCCACCAATTAATTTGCTTGTCTGCTATAACTTACAAAGTCAGAGCAATTCCTTCGCAAATGGATGAATTGCCCTTTAGATATTGCCTTTCTAACATGTGTTGAATGATGGGAATTAGCCCTAAGTATGGTGTTACCTGTTATAGATTTCAGAAGATTATTTAGCTTTATCAGAATCAAACTTCAGTAGGACATCCAAATATGCAATTTCCATAATAGAATAAGTATACATGAATTTCAAATTAATTTCATTATCATTTAGATAGTCCACAAAATACTGAAGATTTATCTGGTGGCAACGCCGTATAATTAGCAAATCATTAATATCTTATTAATATCTGACGTATTCCCCTATATACTCCTTATAGCTGTTTGCTTCAGTATACATTTTCTGAAATTTAAAGTAGGTTAAATATAACTTGGCATATGAGGGGGCAAATTTTGCCCCATCACCATGCCACAACTATGCAGATAAAAATTGCCAGAAAAATAAAATATTGTGAGTTAATAAAAAAATCATACCATCAACCAAGAACACTTTTAACATATATTGTAAAGCCTTTAAACCAGAATTATGTGGGTGCATGAGTACAAAGATGCCATATTAATGTTGACAAGAATGTGATTGTCACAAATGCATGTTTTTATTTAGCCTCTTAAGCAGATATTTGGTATCTTTAACATGATCTGGAGTACTTGACACAGTAGGTTGTAAAAAAAAAGCATCAATATATGTTCTTAATTTTTCACCAAGAGTACCAATGCCAGATATTATAGGCCGGCCTGGAGGAGTAATTGCATCCTTATGTAATTTGGCCAGATGTTTGAATGCTGTAACTTTAGGATATGGGACTTTTAACTGTTTGGCTGTTTTAGCACTAATTTGATGATGTTGGACTGAGAAAGTTAAAAAATTGTCTAACTCTTGCCTCAATTTTCTAGTCGGATTAAATGTCAATTTTAGATAAGTAGTTTCATCATCTAATTGTCTTTTTACTTTTTGAACATATTGCTCCCTACTTTGGACAACTACAGAACCACCTTTATCTGAATTAGTAATAACCAAATTTCTATTTATCTTAAGTTTGTCGAGTGCTGTTCTTTCCTGTTTAGAAAGATTATTAGGTAAAAATGTTCTGTTAAGTTTGCTTTTACTATGTAGATCTATAATTCCATTGTCCAACACTGTGTGAAATACTTCAAGCAAATCCCCTCTCATTTGAATGGGGTATAGCATTTTTTCAGTAATTCTTCTAAAAGGCACAGTCACTAGCTCTTTATTATATCCATTGCTATCACTTTGAAGGCAAAAAAAAGCTCAAACCAACTACATTGATGTATAAATGTTAAATTACATTCACTACTGGCAGTATTAAAGTTGAAATTGGAATCTTTAATAGTTATATTTTCTGATGGATTAACTTTCTCATCTGTCCGTTGTTTAACCTCTGACACCAAAATGTCTTTTTAGTGTAAGACAATGTACAAACCTATTAATATCAATTAAGTTGTCAAAGAGAGCAATATTGGAAGTGGGAGCAAAAGAAAGTCTTTTTAATAAGACATAAACATCTACTTGGTCTAGAAGACAACCCGACAAATTAACAACATTTATTTCATTTGACTGTCCCTCTTTTCTTTTCTTCTGCTCAGATATCTAGCTGGGGGATCCCTTGTATGATCCTCTTTTTCATTGTTTGTTATTTATTATTATTTTTATACTTTATTTATAAAGCGACAACATATTCCACAGCGCTGTCCATGGATACAATTAATTTAAATAATACGATACAAGACTTGTAAGAGGCAGGACAAAATTTACAAACACATACAGGAGGGATTGAGAGCCCTATTCTCGTGGGAACTTACAATCTAGAAGGGTAGGAGGTTGAGAAACAGGAGGTGAGGACTGCAAGGTTGAGAAAGATGTTAATACAGAGTTAGATGAGGGAAATGTTAGGTAAGTGAAATTAATTTATTATTGAGTTGGGAGGTAGGCTTCCCTAAACAGAAAAGTCTTCAGGGAACATTTAAAGGAAGACAGATTAGGACAAAGCCTGGCAGCACGAGGGAGAATGTTCCAGAGGGTAGATGCTGCATGACAGAAGTCCTGCAGTCTAGCATGAGAGGAGGTGATAGTTGCGGATGCAAGGAGCAGGTCATTGTTGGATCTTAGTGGACGGGCTGGAGTAAACTTGTGTATTGGAGAGGATAGGTAGAGGGGAGCGGCGTTGTTGAGAGCTTTGTATGTAAGGGTGAGAAATTATAATTTAATTCTGCTGTGAATGGGGAGCCAATGAAGGGACTTGCAGAGAGGTGCAGCAGATACAGAGCGACGGGAAAGGTGAATCAGCATGGCAGAGGCATTTAGGATGGATTGAAGGGGGGAGAGGCGGGAAAGAGGAAGTCCAGCAAGTAGGTTATTGCAGTAGTCAAGTCAGGAGATAACAAGGGAGTGGATTATTTGCTTTGTGGTGTCAGCGCTCAGAAAAGGGCGAATTTTGGAAATATTGTGTAGATGGTTGCGGCAGGATGTAGAAAGCGATTGGATATGGGGACGAAGGATAGATTTAAGTCAAGTGTGACTCCGAGGCAGCGGACTTGGGGCGATGGGGAAATGGTGATGAAATCAAAAAAGTGGATAGAAGAACATTACTCAAAAAGAGAGATAAAGACAAAAGAGGGGATAATAAAGATTTGAATATACCTATTATCACTACTTACTCGTCACAACATGAACTTTTTAAGAAAATAGTGAATAAACATTGGCATCTCCTTTTAGAAGATCCTCTGTTAGGTCCAAATTTAAGTAAAAAACCCCAATTTATATATAAAAAGGCACAAAATGTAAAAAACATATTGGCCCCTAGTGAATACAAAAAGAAAAATACTCCAATATTTGACCAAGGGGTTAGAGACCTAAAGGGGAATAGAATAGAGGGGTTTTATCCCTGTCACTTTTGTAAATCTTGTAAGTATAGTAAGAAAATAAAACAGATTAGATCACCTAAAACAGGGAAATATTTTAAAATTAAAGGAATTATACGTTGTACAGATATAAATGTTATTTATCTTATAAAATGCGAATGTGATTTAATTTATTTAGGCCAAACAAGCAGAAAATTAAAGGACCGAATTAGGGAACACATACTCAGCATTGAACATGGTAGACAAGATACTGTACTGTATAGATATTTCTCAGAGGTACACCATGGGAATATAAATAGCATGATGTACTGGGGAATTAAGAAAGTAATACAAGATGGAAGAAGGGGTGATATGGAAAAGAAATTACTACGTACAGAAGCGGAACTTATATATAATTTTGGTTCACTATCCCCCACAGGCCTTAATAGTGAATTGGACTTAAATCATCTATTTTAACATTAAAATAATTTAACTTTAGTATAGCTTAGGTTAGAATTCCAGTAGTACAGTATAGAATTTATGTTTAATCCCTTTAGATGAATTTATTGTGTATATATATGTGTATATATATGTGTATGTATATGTATATATATATATATATATATATATATATATATATATATATATATATATATATATATATATATATATATAAAAACAAATTAATTAGAAAAGAGCTCTAATATGTCAAAAGAGCTAAAGCGGATACCTGGCCGCACCAACACACCCCTACAGTATACTAAGGAATGACATCCTAAACAGGTCTGCTGAACATATGCTTTTAATAAAAACAAAGCCAAAAAAGATACATGCTGAGAATAATGGCAACAACAAGATTACAGCACACAAACATATACCAAGCGTAGTGCACTACTGTCAACTGTGAGCTAGCATTTGCAAAGTAATTGTTAACTCATGAGAAAGTCCGTCCTTGATGCCGGGCACTTAAGTGTTAAAAACACGCTCCGGTTTAAAGATTTAGACAAGTTACCGTCCTTGATATCTCATTATGTGTATACGTTCCGGTACCGGATTAAAGATGTAATGTGAGAGTCCAAAGGATTGTACTAGTACTATTGCAAACTTGATCCCATGTGCTAATGACAACTCCAACTTTAAACTTTCAGTGTGCAAGACTTATTACTGCATGGCTTACCTCCGCTATCTTCACACACTCTACGGTATTACCTGACAGGATCTCATCCGTGGTGTGGCTTACAGCGATGTATTCCGCCTATGCAGCTCTTCACTTGCTTGGTTGTGTTCACTTGATATCGTCAGATTCACAGCATATCCACCATGCTGGCGTCCTCCACACTGTGTCTTGTTCTACACATTACGCGTTTCGCCCCTCCCCCTTTCCGGGCTAAACTCAGGGCTTCATCAGATGTGTCTAATTAGACACCGCAGCAGACTTTATAACACTTGTGCAGAAACAAAGTTACACCTCCTTCATATATGTTAAAGGGAAGTGTATAGTGCATGTACATTTCAATGGCTACAATTAGATTACACTACACATTTAATATACAACTAATCTATACAAATATGGCATATTGCAATTCATATATTTTTTGAAAACTGCTTATTATATACTGATAAAATACAGCATTAGATTTAAATATACACTGAGAACCACTTATATGAACATGTTTCCATACTCATTACTAAGCAACCGTGTATTATTTCATACACATTTTCTAACAGTGTTAATAAATAAGGAATATTTATAGAAAACAGGAAAATTCGATTTTTTCATTCAAACCAAAGGGAGAGAGGGTGTTGAGTCTGTACATCCAGCGTGACTCATGCTGGAGCAATAATTGGTCAATATTACCTCCTCTCCTCCTTGGTTTGATGTGTTCAATACCCAATACTCTTAGGAGAGAGAAATCAGAGTCATGCATTTTTTGGAAGTGTCTGGCTACTGGACTGTCTGAGTCCTTATCCTTAATGCTATCTCTGTGTTCCCTCACCCTTTCTTTTAATTCACGTGTCGTTTTCCCAATGTAAAATTTGGGACACGAACAGTGTAACATATAAATGACATTTGAGGTATTACAGACTATTCTTTCATTAATGTGGTAAGACCTATCTGAATATTCAGTGCAAAAATTTGAGGCTTTAACGATGTACTTGCAGTACACACATCTGCCACAAGGTTCGCAACCTTTCCTAGTTTGTGCTTGTGTTAGCCAATTGTTTGGGGTGTCTCTTTGGAACTCACTACGAACCAATTTATCCTTAATACTGGGAGCTCTTTTGGCTGTAAGCAATGGGTACTCAGAAATATATTTAGCAACTGAACTATCATTTAACAAAATGTGCCAGTGTTTATTAAGGATATTCCGCAATTTGTTCCAATGGGAATTATATTTTGTTATTAAACGAATACTATTCTCTTCCTTAGGCTTTTCAGTTGTTCTATATAGTAATTCATTCCTGGGTTTCTGCCTGGCTCTAAGCCATCCTTTTTTAACTTGATTCTTAGAGTAACCTCTCTGAAGGAACCTCTGAGCCATCTCTCCGGCCTGCCTTTCAAAATCTTGTTCAGTGGAACAGCACCTCTTGAGCCTCAAGAACTGTCCCACTGGAATGCCATTTTTTAAGGCCTCCGGGTGGTGGCTGGAACCATATAACAGATTATTAGTTGCTGTTTCTTTTCGAAACACTTTGCTTTTTAATAATCCATCTTCAATGGTGAGTTTGAGATCCAAAAAAGTAGTTTCCTTATTGCTAATCTGGTGAGTTAAGAAAAAATTTCTGTTGTTGTTGTTCAGAATCTCAACAAATTTATTGGCTGAAGTTTCATCCCCTTTCCACAAAACTAGGATGTCATCCACATAGCGCAGCCATAGGACGACGTGAGCCTCCACCCATATATCTAATTCCTGGAAGACATCAACTGCCTCCCAGACACCTAGATGGAGACAGGCATAGGTGGGGGCGCACGCCGAGCCCATGGCTGTGCCTCTTAACTGTCTAAAAAATTTGCCATCAAACATAAATATGTTATTGGTTAACACAAATTCCAATAATTTGAGTACCAAGGTGGTGTTGTCACTGTACTCTTCTCCACGTAGCTTAAGGAAGTATTCTGCTGCTTCCAGACCTACTTTATGTGGAATAGAAGAGTACAGTGACTCCACATCAAGAGTGAGTAGAAGCATATCTGGTTCCATTTTAATTTTATCCAATTTTCTTAAAACGTCCCCCGTGTCCTGCACATAGGAGGACAATTCAGTTAAGAAGGGACGTAGAAAAAAATCTACATATCTACTTATCCCCTCTGTTGGTCCCCCAATCCCAGACACTATGGGACGTCCTGGTGGGTGTGTGATGCTTTTGTGCACCTTAGGGATGCAATAAAAAGTAGGAGCTACTGGGTGAGTCGGACTCAGAAATTCAAATTCTTTCTTAGTCAATAACCCTGACTCTTTTGCTTGTCTCAAAATGATGAATAGATCATCACAAGATTTTTCATAAGTTTGTCTAGTGACAGCCTCATATTGTTCTTTTACACCTAGCTGTCTTAGGACTTCTTTCACATAGTCAGCCTGGTTAAGGATGACAATATTCCCACCCTTATCGGATGGTTTGATCTGAATTTCTTTTTTACTCATCAAATCTTTAAGAGCACTTCTCTCTTTTTTGCTCAGATTGTCACTCACTATGCCTGAAATTCCTATGTCACCTACTTCTCTTTCCACACATTTAACAAAAGTGTGGACACTGGGAGATAAGGATAGTTGGGGCATAAATTTAGACGTAGGTTTAAAATTTGATTTTTTTTGGGGTAAATGATACCTGTATCGGTTTCTTCCTGTTCTTCTAATAAGGATACAAGGTTTGCAACTGCCTCTGCATCCTCACTCTCAACAGGGCCATAGCTCTGGGATCTGTTACCCCAAAGTTTTTTCAATAGTATTTTCCTTGCAAAAAGGTTTAGATCTTTCACGAATTCAAATTTATCTAAGCCATTAGCCTCTATTGAATTAAAAGAAAGGGTGAGGGAACACAGAGATAGCATTAAGGATAAGGACTCAGACAGTCCAGTAGCCAGACACTTCCAAAAAATGCATGACTCTGATTTCTCTCTCCTAAGAGTATTGGGTATTGAACACATCAAACCAAGGAGGAGAGGAGGTAATATTGACCAATTATTGCTCCAGCATGAGTCACGCTGGATGTACAGACTCAACACCCTCTCTCCCTTTGGTTTGAATGAAAAAATCGAATTTTCCTGTTTTCTATAAATATTCCTTATTTATTAACACTGTTAGAAAATGTGTATGAAATAATACACGGTTGCTTAGTAATGAGTATGGAAACATGTTCATATAAGTGGTTCTCAGTGTATATTTAAATCTAATGCTGTATTTTATCAGTATATAATAAGCAGTTTTCAAAAAATATGTGAATTGCAATATGCCATATTTGTATAGATTAGTTGTATATTAAATGTGTAGTGTAATCTAATTGTAGCCATTGAATGTACATGCACTATACACTTCCCTTTAACATATATGAAGGAGGTGTAACTTTGTTTCTGCACAAGTGTTATAAAGTCTGCTGTGGTGTCTAATTAGACACATCTGATGAAGCCCTGAGTTCAGCCCGGAAAGGGGGAGGGGCGAAACGCGTAATGTGTAGAACAAGACACAGTGTGGAGGACGCCAGCATGGTGGATATGCTGTGAATCTGACGATATCAAGTGAACACAACCAAGCAAGTGAAGAGCTGCATAGGCGGAATACATCGCTGTAAGCCACACCACGGATGAGATCCTGTCAGGTAATACCGTAGAGTGTGTGAAGATAGCGGAGGTAAGCCATGCAGTAATAAGTCTTGCACACTGAAAGTTTAAAGTTGGAGTTGTCATTAGCACATGGGATCAAGTTTGCAATAGTACTAGTACCATCCTTTGGACTCTCACATTACATCTTTAATCCGGTACCGGAACGTATACACATAATGAGAAATCAAGGACGGTAACTTGTCTAAATCTTTAAACCGGAGCGTGTTTTTAACACTTAAGTGCCCGGCATCAAGGACGGACTTTCTCATGAGTTAACAATTACTTTGCAAATGCTAGCTCACAGTTGACAGTAGTGCACTACGCTTGGTATATGTTTGTGTGCTGTAATCTTGTTGTTGCCATTATTCTCAGCATGTATCTTTTTTGGCTTTGTTTTTATTAAAAGCATATGTTCAGCAGACCTGTTTAGGATGTCATTCCTTAGTATACTGTAGGGGTGTGTTGGTGCGGCCAGGTATCCGCTTTAGCTCTTTTGACATATTAGAGCTCTTTTCTAATTAATTTGTTTATATTCATTTAGGATTGCCAGCACAACACGCTTTACCCTCTAATTCTATCTGTGTGCACCCTATCCTTTGTATCATATATATATATATATATATATATATATATATGTGTATGTATATATGTGCTTTTAGTATATGTGTATATTAGGTTCTTAGGAGCAATTTTATATTTTTTGTGTAATTTATATATATTTTAGATGTTTTAACTAATTTGTTATTCACAAAAAATATGAAATAATTTTAATATGTTTGCTATTCATCAGAAAGTATTAAATAATTTTATATTGATTATTTGAAAGGAGTTTTTTTATATATTTTTATTATTATAAATATTAGTTTCCTTTTTAATACTGTGTGCTCTGGAATTTTCCAGAAAATATTATTTAGACTAAATGTTCCTTTGGAAATATTACCTTTGTTTAAGTGTAAAATAAGGAAGACTGAATGAAATAGGGTATTTAAGAAATGACACTTGTTTTATATATATTTTTATTATTATTATTTTGTTTCAATGAAAGGTATAATGTGTTACAGATGAATTTTCGAGTTATGACATTTGCAGTGCATTATGTGTTTTAAAACAGAAAATTTGAGATCTTGTTGGATAAATTATATATATATATATATATATATATATTTTTTTTTTTTATCCCCAAATAAGTAATCACTAGCACTATTGAAATTTACAGCAAAGGGTTAATGAGATTTCCTTTAAGTAAAGGAGGAGCTGAGGTAATTGGGTATCTTGACAAAGGCTCACAGAGAGCCGACACGCGTTGATCAAACACCTGAGCTCCAAAGAATACAGATGAAAAAACCAAACTATTGGAGAATTTGTCTGTTTGTTTCTATCTGATGAAAGACAATTGAAAGCGTTTCCCTGGCTGCTCCCATAACCGCAAATACGACTTCACACACTAAGGAAAGAAACAACTGTATGGAGAAACTGCGGTAGGAGCTTAAAGCCCCGGATTCAAACAGTGCGCGCACTACACAACCTTAAAGCTGATTGGTGAGTAACGGCTCCTGGTAGCCAAACACTCAACAGCTTGTGACCAAGTGAACTGCTGAGAAGCGATATTTGAAAATTGAGTGAGGAACTCTCTATTATCAGGAGACAACAGGTATTATAAACCTTATTTTTCAACTAAGAGACTTGGATTCTGCATGTAATATTTATCTTTGCAAAAAGGAATTCATTAATATATCCGTACTTTTAACAAAGGAACTGCACAGATACTGAGAGTGTTAAATCTGTGGATATGGAAATTTGGCCTTGATATAAGACACAGAAAGTAAAAAAAACTTTTGGGCAAAGTGCATATCATTGAATACACGATAAAAAGTGCTTAGTGTAATCATCAAATTTATTAACTTTTTTTTTTTCTTGGCTTCATTCTCTGTTTTTCTTTTTTTCTTCCTTTTTTTTTGGCTTCATTCTCTGTTTTTTACACGGAAAATTTAAAGACAAAGTATATGCTTGCTTATTGAAATTGTTTGAGATAACTTGTATCAATTGAGTGATTTGTATCAACTGAGCAACTTATATTAACCAAGTTACTAACTGTAAAAATTGTTTTATATATTTTTAATTAAAAGCAATCTATTTAGGAATTCTTATATGGAATATTATATGTAAATTGAGACACCGGTGTCCTAGGAATATAGGAATTGATTGTGTTAATTTTAGAGTGTTTAATAAAATTATAGATGTGTTTGGAATTTGAGTGAGGTTTTCTTTATATTTTGTGAGTAACTTTCTAAAGGAACTTTTAATTATCAGCACACAGATTTTAATAAGGAATTTCTAATTATTTGTTTTTTAATATATATATATATATATATATATATATATATATATATATATATATATAAAAGGACATATTTAGGAGCAGACTGCTCTTTGAGTGCCTCCCACAATCTCCCCTTTTTTCTTGTATATATTGGTTACTTCCGTTTGGAGAGAGGTGTAACAATAGTGGTTGTGCTAAGTGCTGCTGAAACCAGGATCCTAGACAAACCCTGTTAACTGAAATGGTGATGCCGTCAACAGGGATAGAAAAGTCAGAAGTCAGTGTAGAGCTTGAGGGGGTATAAGAAGGAGCTCAGTCTTGGACATGTTAATCTTTAGGTGGTGAGAGGCCATCCAGGAAGAAATACCAGATAAGCAGTAGCTGACATGAGAAAGGACAGAGGGAGAGAGAGCAGGGATGGAGAGGTAGATCTGGGTGTCATCAGCATAGAGGTGATATTTGAAGCCATAACTGTTGATAAGTTTACCCAGCGAAGAAGTATAGATGGAGAAGAGTAGAGGACCCAGAACAGATCCTTGATTTACTCCAACAGACAGAGGCATAGGAGAGGAGGATTCGCTGGCAAATGACACTGAAAAAGACCTGTGAGAAAGATAGGAGTGAATCCAGGAGAGAGCAGTGTCACAGAGGCCAAAAGAGCTAAGGGTCTGTAGCAGGAGGGGGCTGGTCAACCGTGTCAAAGGCAGCTGAGAGGTCAAGTAAGATGAGTATAGAGTAGTGGCCAATATTTTTAGCAGAGAGAAGATTGTTTGTAACCTTGGTAAGGGCAGTCTCAGTTGAGTGTTTTGGGCGGAATCCAGATTGCAGTGGGTCAAGCAAGGAGTTGGCAGACAGGAAGTGGGTTAGGCGATTGTAAACTAGTTTTTCAAGGAGTTTTGATGTTAGTGGAAGCAGTGATATGGGGCTGTAGCTTTCAGGAGAATTAGGGTCCAGGGAGGGTTTTTTGAATATGGGAATGACTTTTGTGTGTTTGAAAGAAGATGGGAATGAGCCGGTAGAGAGAGATAGGTTGAAGATGTGGGTAAGAGTAGGAGTGAGGGTGGAAGATAGGGAGGGTATTAGATGGTAAGGGATAGGGTCGAGCGGTTTTCTTTTGTGTTTTAGATCTTTCATTTTATTTGAACCAACATTATCGCCATGGGTATTTTTGTTATGATTAGCAGGAGTTAATACCATAATTGATTTTGGGTGACTTCCATTCTTGGGGCGTACTACAACTTCATCTTATGATTATTCTTCCACAGGGTTTGACGCTCTAGGGAAATCGATTGAAGTTGCTTTTTCAAAACTTTAGAATTTTACACGCCTATTCACATGTTGCCTTTTCTTTTTTGATCTTTTTGTGTCCTTTCTCAGATTATTCCAACTATATACAATATCAAGATCATAGTCTTTACAGTCCCTGTGGTACTTATTGGGTTTGTGTTCAGAAAATTCATTTTTAAGACCCTCGTTTGTGCCATCCAATTGTTTTTGGAAATCATTATATTTAGTGTCATCCTGTAACATTGATATCTTGTCATTAAAGGGACACTGAATCCAAATTTTTTCTTTTGCGACAGTGCGGATCAGGTCCGCAAGACCTCGCTAAATGCAATATGCTCTCCGCATTTAACATTGCACCAGCAACTCACAAGATGGGCCACCAGCAGGGGCCAATGGGCCACCAGCAGGGGGTGTCAATCAACTCGATTGTACTCGATTGGGTTGAATTGTGGTGATTCCTGTCCGCCTGCTCAGAGCAGGCGGACAGGGTTATCGAGCAGCGGTCTTTGTGACCACTGCTTCATAACTGCTGTTTCTGGCGAGCCTGAAGGCTCACCAGAAACAGGGGGCATCAAGCTCCATACAGAGCTTGATAGATAGGCCCCAGAGCATGCAATTTTAAGCAACTTTCTAATGTACTCCTATTATCAATTTGTCTTCGTTCTCTTGCTATCTTTATTTAACAAGCAGGGTTGTGATGCATAGGAGCCGGCCCATTTTTGGTTGAGAACTTGGGTTATGCTTGCTTATTGGTGTGTACATGTAAGCTTCCGATAGGAAAGCGCTATCCATGGTGCTGAAGCTAAAATGGGTTGGCTGCTAAGATTTACATTCCTACTTTTAAAATAAAGATAGCAAGAGAATGAAGAAAAATTGATAATAGGAGTTTCATGCTCTATCTGAATCATGAAAGAAAAAATTTGTGTTCAGTGTCCCTTTAAAGTGATGGTTAAGTTACCCAAATGTCTATGATGTATAGCATTGTGTGTGTAAAAACACTTTCATTCATCATATTTTATATAAATCTTTATAAATAAATATAGTTATGGAGCAGCGGTCTTTGTGACCGCTGCTTCATAACTACTGTTTCTGGTGAGCCTGCAGGCTCGCCAGAAACACGAGGCATCAAGCTCCATTCGGAGCTTGATAGATAGGCCCCTGAGTTACAATGCATTGAAGATTAGCATCGGTGAGTAGCGTATGCACAATGGAATCCGGGATCGTGAACGTGCATTTGAGAGGTGTAGAGAGCGGGTATGGACTGCCAAAGACGTCACAAAATGCTGAAAAAAGAAGTACGGCTTGGGAGGAGCCGGGAGACAAATGGTAGGGAATTTGAAATTATTTTTTTTAAGAAAAATAATTGAAAAATCACAAAAATAACTTAGCGACTATTATAATGTGATAGTGAGAAATGGTAGATTTGATTCAATAAAGGATAACTTTACCTTCACTTTAAGTTCCATCAGAATTTTATCTCTGCCAGATTTTTTTTTCAAAGTAATTGTTTCATAAGAGTTAGGGAACACTGTGTCAAAGTATTGTTGACGAAACATGTAAGCGGATCATACACTGTTACTGTTTTTAAACTTTTTTGACCCCCATGTTTTTACTTTTTTGGACCAGAATAAAGTTTTGCTTTTAAAGGTAAACTTTGCCACTGTCAAGAATATTTTTTCATTATTTTATTCCTGACCAGGACTCAGTGGCAAAGAGAGCTTGATTCTGCCCCTCACTGAGCTTTACTATGGAGCTCTGTGAATTAGGATCCTAGATTGGAGGAGCAGATTATGTGATCACACACACCCTTATTGTGGAACGAGATGCCACAGCAACAAGCGTTGCACACAGAGGGAGGGACGCTGACAAGCGGGTAACCTGATAAAAATAAACTATATTTTGGGCACAATCATGGATAGAAGTGCACCTGTGACCGGTGAGTGGACACAGCTATACAGCTGTTGAGCACAAGCTACTTGTTTTGGAGTCCTCTCCAGTGGTGTTTAGTATGCTGTAAAAATAGCTCTCTCCACATACCTCATGCAGTGTCCTGTCTATAAGGGCTAATCAAGGACCAATTATCCCTTAATTTATTATTAAATAGTATTTCATACTTGTTTTTAGTGGTGTGAAGAACAATTGAGGGGCAGATCCCATTTATGTTATGGGAACATACAAAGTATACTTATTATACAGACATGATTTAGTGCAAATGGCAATTAATTTCTGACTTAACTTTATATATTATATATAACAGTCCATTAGAGTGCACTCACTCAGACATTAAAAACATCCACCGGGGTGCAAATACGTGAAAATAATGTAGATATCTAGTCAGAGATAGACACAGCACTCACTGGTATTTTCCAAAAGTAAAACTTCACCTTTATTAGGGTACTTTAAAACATGTTGTTATCCAAACGTTTTGGTGTCTAACCTGACACCTTTGTCAATGGTCAAAGCATGTATTGAGGCAGCAGTGCAACATGCACAATGCCCAACGGCTATGTAAACTAAACATTTACAAGTCACATGACCTAGCTACATAGGGGCCATTGACGACATACGCTACCACTCCAGCGGACAATGTTATAAATTTTGTGACCACTTATTCTCTTCTTCATGCAACACTTGACAAGTCTATTAGAAATAACTAGGACATTGTTCATTCGGACAAGTCATTACCATTCCAACATATGGATGCATCACGTTTGGTATTCCGCAGAGCACCAAATCTACAGGACATATTGGTCAATGATCCTACAAGTTGTGATCAACATTATACTTACCAGTAGGAAGAAATTGGAATGCTTTAAATGTGGTGATTGCACCACTTGCAATAGCATGTTTTCTGGACCTGCATTTCACCATCTGTTTAACAATCGAAGATACAAAATTAGACACTGATTAACCTGTACTAGCTTATATGTCATGTACATCCTATACTGCCCATGCTCCCTGGTATACGTTGGTAAAACGAGCACCACTTTTTGTGAAAGAATGTCCAACCATCAGTGTGCAATCAGGGAAGCAATAAAAGAAGGGACTTAAGATCAGCCAGTGGCGCGTCACTCTGCGCAGGCTGGACATATGCTCACTAGTATGCAAACTATGCTTATTGACCAGGTTCCACTGATAATGAAGGGTGAGGATAGACACCCTTCATTAGGTTAAACAATGTTAAACATATAACTGTATTACAATGTGTTTCTATAACCCTGAGACTGCTCCATATATCTGTATTACTATGATATGTCCTCTACTGTGAGTGGACCTCTAGCTATAATACCATGCCCTCTGTGTTAGTGCTGTCCGTGTTTCACAACCACCTCAATCTACCATATTCCTTGAGACAAGGAGTGCTCTCAGTGTGTTAGGCTCTGTCTAGTTTGATTAATGATGTTAAATACACACAACATATTGTAACATATTAGTTTTATTATGTATAGGATCTGTGCATGTAACAGTCTGTCACCTCTGATTTCACTTATGTATGCTCCGATGCTGCGCTGCCCACCCAGTATTGTGCTGGTGATGATTTCACTTGCTCTTGATTGGCTATGCTAATTAGCCATGCAGTGTGTTGTTGATAGAATGCTGGAGTGGTAGTGTATGTCATCATTGGCCCCTAAGTAGCTAGGTCATGTGAATTGTAAATGTTTAGATTAAATAGCCATTGTGTATGTTACACCGCTGCCTCGATACATGCTTTGACCATTGACAAAGGTGTCAGGTTAGACACTGAAACGTTTGGATAACAACATGTTTTAAAGTACCCTAATAAAGGTTAAGTTTTACTTTTTGGAAAATACCGGTGAGTGCTGTGTCTATCCCTGACTATAAAACATTCTTCTATGTGAAGAACTTTGGAATGTTAAATATTCATAACTACCTTCTGCTTTACCTCAGTTGATCAAATGTGGTGTTAGCATGTGAGCGATAATTGTTATTTTAAGTGTTAGGTTTATTTATTTATTTATTTTTTTTATCAGTGCGCTTCATTGAATTCTATGGGGAAAAGAAGTTAACATGGTCGCAATATCAAAAGTCCAGACGTTAGTGTGCATTGGGATTCAACTCGTAATATGGGAAAAAATCTGTTGGAGCATCACTTGTAATCGGGCCCATAATATAGTACAGTATTTTACTCTATATTATAGTATATATAAAAATCTACTTACATCTGTGCAATATACCCCCAATCCCCCAGTTCATATAGGCTTCTTAAGGCTTTTTTGTTCTTTACTAACAATGTTGATTGCAAACATAAATGTTCTATGGGCATTCCATCGGAGTAACCTGTATTTTAATGGGGAAACATTGCAAATAGTTTCTCAAAGTATCCTTCAGCTTAGGTAAACTATTTCTCACATACCTGTCTCACCGCCTTTTCAGTGGTGAGATTAGAAATTTCAAGAATTCTATTGAATGTACAGTGAAACTTTCTTTACATATCTATGGTTTGTGCTGTTACTAAACTGTTTTGAAATCATGCACCCTGCCGAGATCTGAATTCACTGATGATGTAAGAGGAAGTCGAACAGGCAGTAATCCCTATTGTTTTCTAAGATAGGCACATCACCACTCACCTGGACAGCGAGAATCAGCCCACTGTTTTATAAAATGTCATCTGGCGGACAGATTGCAAGACTAGCGAGACTGAAATGAACATTTCTCAGACATTTGACAATCCTTTTATCATCGACCCTCTTATTCTTTCTCATTAATCTTTCTCGTCATGCCTAGATTTCACCCTCATACTTAAGAATTGAGTTTAGTGTTGTGGCTGATTAAAGTTTCCATTTAATATATGCACATGCCTCCCAAATAAAATAGAATGTATTTACATTATCCTTTCTAAAGTCAAATAATACATTTTTAGAATCTTTTTTCTGGTGTAATTGAGTTGTGTACATCATAAAATAATGTAGTGCTCACTTTTATTTCTTATTTTAATTATAAAGAAAAAAATTAATTAAAATGTTTTGCAAGTAAATGCAATTGCGTATCCTATCTTTTCAATGGGATCTTTCTAATGCCGGTATTTAGAGTCGTGGCTGAAGTGAGCGTTAGAAATGTAACGACAAAACTCCAGCCGCAGAAAAAAAACAGGAGTTAAGAGCTTTTTGGGCTAACGCCGGTTCATAAAGCTCTTAACCACTGTGCTCTAAAGTACACTAACACCCATAAACTACCTATGTACCCCTAAACCGAGGTCCCCCCACATCGCCGCCACTCTATTAAATTTTTTAACCTCTAATCTGCCGACCGCACACCGCCGCCACCTACGTTATCCCTATGTACCCCTAATCTGCTGCCCCTAATACCGCCGACCCCATATTATATTTATTAACCCCTAATCTGCCACCCCCGCTATCGCTGACACCTACATATTTTTTTTTAACCCCTAATCTGCCGCTCCGTACACCGCCGCCACCTACGTTATACTTATGTACCCCTAATCTGCTGCCCCTAACACCGCCGACCCCTATATTTATTAACCCCTAATCTGCCCCCTCAACGTCGCCGACACCTACCTACACTTATTAACCCCTAATCTGACGACTGGACCTCACCGCTACTCTAATAAATGTATTAACCCCTAAAGTCTAACCCTAACACTAACACCCCCCTAAGTCAAAAATAATTTAAATCTAACTAAATAAATTAACTCTTATTAAATAAATTATGTTTGCCGGTCCGGATGTCCTCTTCTGCCCACTTGGATCAAGACTTCAGCCGGAGGATGGATGTCTTCAGCCCCCCGCTTGGGCTTGGATCAAGACATCGGAGCCAGGACGGATCGGTGTGATACCCGGTGATGTGAAGATAAGGTAGGAAAATCTTCAGGGGCTTAGTGTTAGGTTTATTTAAGGGGGGTTTGGGTTAGATTAGGGGTATGTGGGTGGTGGGTTGTAATGTTGGGGGGGGTATTATATGTTTTCTTTTTACAGGCAAAAGAGCTGAATTCTTTGGGGCATGCCCCGCAAAGGGCTCTTTTCAGGGCTGGTAAGGTAAAAGAGCTTTTCTATTTTAATTTTAGAATAGGGTAGGGCATTTTTTTATTTTGGGGGTCTTTGTTATTTTATTAGGGGGCTTAGAGTAGGTGTAATTAGTTTAAAATTGTTGTAATATTTTTCTAATGTTTGTAAATATTTTTTTATTTTTTGTAACTTAGTTCTTTTTTATTTTTTGTATTGTAGTTAGTTTATTTCATTGTATTTATTTGTAGGTATTGTATTTAATTAATTTATTGATAGTGTAGTGTTAGGTTTAATTGTAGGTAATTGTAGGTATTTTATTTAAGTAATTTATTGATAGTGTAGTGTTAGGTTTAATTGTAACTTAGGTTAGGATTTATTTTACAGGTAATTTTGTAATTATTTTAACTAGGTAACTATTAAATAGTTATTAACTATTTAATAGCTATTCTACCTGGTTAAAATAATTACAAAGTTGCCTGTAAAATAAATATTAATCCTAAAATAGCTACAATATAATTATAATTTATATTGTGTCTATATTAGGGTTTATTTTACAGGTAAGTATTTAGCTTTAAATAGGAATAATTTATTTAATAAGAGTTAATTTATTTCGTTAGATTTAAATTATATTTAATTTAGGGGGGTGTTAGTGTTAGACTTAGCTTTAGGGGTTAATACATTTATTATAGTAGCGGTGTGGTCCGGTCGGCAGATTAGGGGTTAATAATTGTAGGTAGGTGGAGGCGACATTGGGGGCAGCAGATTAGGGGTTAATAAATATAATATAGGGGTCGGCGGTGTTAGGGGCAGCAGATTAGGGGTACATAGGTATAATGTAGGTTGCGGCGGTGTACGGAGCGGCAGATTAGGGGTTAAAAAAAAAATGCAGTTGTCAGCGATAGCGGGGGCGGCAGATTAAGGGTTAATAAGTGTAAGGTTTAGGGGTGTTTAGACTCGGGGTTCATGTTAGAGTGTTAGGTGCAGACTTAGGAAGTGTTTCCCCATAGGAAACAATGGGGCTGCGTAAGGAGCTTAACGCTGCTTTTTTGCAGGTGTTAGGTTTTTTTCAGCTCAAACTGCCCCATTGTTTCCTATGGGGATATCGTGCACGAGCACGTTTTTGAAGCTGGCCGCGTCCGTAAGCACCGCTGGTATCGAGAGTTGCAGTGGCGGTAAATTATGCTGTACGCTCCCTTTTTGGAGCCTAACGCACTGAAAACCCAGCCATTCTGTGAACTCTAAATACCAGCGGTATTTAAAAGGTGCGGCCAAAAAAAAGCCAGCGTTAGCTACGCGGGTCGTTACCGACAAAACTCTAAATCTAGCCGTTAGATTGCTGGATGCAAGATACTAAGGTCTTATTAAAAATATATGTTATTATATATTTACATGTACTGTATAATCACTTTTAACATTGTGACTTGTACAATTACACTGTTGTCTGTTCAAATTTTTATTTTGTTTCTATTTTATTAATTTAATGAGGAAAATAATGTTTATTTTTTATTTATAACTATCCATTATTAGTGTTCTGCAGCCCCTTGGAAATTATATGTTATTTTTCATGTAAGGAGCATTTTGGTGTATAATATTTAGAACCCGCTAAGTGGAATGCTTTTAGATCCAGCTGCAATTTTTTTATTGAGTGCTGCTTCCACTCATAAATGCTGGTCTTAGTTGCTTTTTAATTTATCCAGCTGAGATTTATATTTTTTCTGCTGAAACTGCCACATGTTGCTAGAAAGAAAAAATAAGAATATATATATATATATATATATATGCAGTATATATATATATATATATATATATATATATATATATATATATATATATATATATATATATATATATATATATATATATATATATTATTGTATTTTCCTTAACTCTTGCAATATCAAAGGCAATTAATTAGTGGCTTATGTTTCTTTGAAGGCAACAAACTGGAATAAATGAGATAATGGTAGGAGCCCTGTCAGATAATATAGGCACATGTAAGCAAAATTAGGTCTTCAGTTATTCAAAAGTGTGAAGTTCAAATACATTTTCTCTGACAAGCATTGTTTTGGAGCCAATCTCACTTGTTTTCTGAATAAATAAAATAAATCAATTTCAGTGTTAGTTTTTAATTAAAATCAATGGATCCTTTATTCATGGTTAAATTCAGGTTTAATTATTTTAAATAATTATATAGATAATTAGTTTCTTTCTTTTTTACAGTTAATCTACTGCAGCAAAACATTTTTTTTAAAAATAAATTTCTGCTTTCCTTCCGAGCCTCCCTCCCATGTACACAATTTATCAGATATTTGCTCTTCTAGACGTGCTGTTTTTGCTTGATTTTTAATAGTTTACCATTGCTACTGTATTTGCCTTGCTCCTAACAACTATTTGGAGGACACCAGGTCCTCACAGAATAACATGTTAGTTTACTATTTGAAGACACTAGATAGAGGTCATCTTTGATTTTACTTTCATTTTCTCTCTTCAAACATGTGCTAATACCTCCGAAATTAAGAGTTTCCTCAGATGTCAGGCAAAATAGATCAGAATCTTGCATAAAAGGCAAACAGGTTTTCAAACACTAGAGAGTAATATCAGAGCACATCAAAACAGCATTTTGAAACAGAAACATGAAAATACCCTTTAAAGTTACTAGTAGCATTGATTATTATTTTTGTTTTTAACTCAGCTGTCTTTGGTCTTAAAGAAAATATTGAAGGGAACATCCACAAGCAAGTGAAACAGTACTGTCATAGTAACTGAAAAAAGGTGACTGAGTTTGCCCCAGAATAAACTTAAATACTGATGTATGCAGTTAACTACTGTTCTGTTAGCTGCATGCATCAACTTGCCTCTTATTGGTCCTAAAAACTGGGCAATGTTGCATTATGGTTTAACAGTTGTGCAGTTATATGTTAAATTCAATAAGCTATTTAGTGTCACATTTTTAAATGCTTTTAACTTTTGAGCCTGTGTTGGTTCCTGGTTGGGTGCTTCTCTCTCCATGTATATTTGTAATATCATCCAAGGAAAAGTCTTCATAAGCATGAAACCAGATGTGGACTCCCTGACCAGTGTACCTAGAAGGATATTGTTGCTCCTCACTGACAAGACCCAGAGAAGGCCAAAAGGACTGTCTGGGGTTGCCATGTTCCTCGTTTGGAGAAGGATAGCTTGGTATTTTGGGTCTAGGCTATCCTTTTTAGTTGGGATCAGACATATATTTCAAGAAAGTTCCCCTCTGTGAAAGGCTCAATTGGGCTAAAAGAGTCCGCTCCCAGGTTTCAATCCGCAAAAGATAAATCTACTGAGCCATTGATCAATCCTAGTTGTACGTTTAGCTGTATAGAACTTCATGAGCAACCCCAATCTCTTAGGTCACAAGAGACTGGAAGGATTTTTTTGGAGAAGGACTTACTATTAAAAAGACCCTAAATATTTGTATAAGCTAGTAAATCAATTCTCAGGTAGCAAATTTTAGCAGAAGGGTCAAACTGGTAGCTTAATTCAAAAACTTTGCCACAGTCAAGATTAGGGTAACTGGTGAGGAAAAAGAATGTATTATATATATAGATATATATATAGATATATTAAAAGCAGCATCGCCACCTTCATCGAAGGTGTAAAATAAATCATCCTTTAAAACAGTACTGTATGACAATACAATTTAAATGTTTCATCAGAAAATAGTGGATTAAACATATCAATAATAAACATAAAGGAACAAGGGGATTGTGGGTATATGATATATGTATATAAATTGTTTAATGTATATGTGTTGTACTGTATAAAGTTACAATATGTATGTAAACTGTTAACATGAGTGTACTAATCTATTGTGTCCTTAGACGTGTATTTTTACTTATTTTAAGATTGCATTTGGCATTCTCAATGTTCAATTTACATTATATTGAGAATGTGCATTCGCAAACGCAATATTCATATTTCACAATATTGCGACAGCAAATGTGCATTCTATATATAATATAAATATGAATATTGACAGTGCGAAATGCCATCTTAAAATAAGTAAAAAATGAATGCCTAAGGACCAAATAGAATATTAGTACAATCACATTTACACTTTATATACATTTTGTAACATTACACTATACAATTCCACAGCTCTTATAGTTTAAACAAGAAGTGTTTTGGTTTTTTTTGTCTTTATTAACAAAGTCGGCAACAGACATGAGAAATATATAGGCATTCTGTAAGTATTTACTTTATTAAGTTTACTAGGTGTTCCATAGGAGTAACCTGTATTTTAATGGGCCTTGACGGCCCTGGACTTGACAGCAGTATATCCTCCATCAGTTGCATGCTTCCCTGGCTAAGCACAAGCAACTGGTCTGCAGTAAGCACAGCATGCTCCTGCTGAGTCTGAGTGCCTGTATTATTTGTAACTTAAATCCAATGTTCTAAAAAAAAAATCCAAAATATATGGTTATTATTGTTGCTTGAAAATAAAATACCAGCAACTCTATGACTATCAATATTGGTTTACAAATCCAAACCCCATAGATAGGTTTCATCACTTCTATGGAAAGAGCAAAATGCATTTTTGCCAACCTTATAAAATAGTTGCATACTTGCTTTATCTAGATCCAATAAATGTATAAAATCAAAATGGATAGATATGAACAGATTCTAGTGTGTGAACTATGGGGATACTCTTATCTTTACAGACCATCCACCACTTATTTGCTGTGGGATGTTATTGGAATCCCTAGGATGCTGGGTGATTTGCTGTGCAAAGTCATGTAGGTGCAGACCCATCGGTGAGATTCTGGTGGTGGGAGTGTAAGGTCTTATATATGTATGGGCCTGATGAAAGGTGTTATATTGGGAGTAACAAACAGTACAATCAAGATTAATGCAACAGGCTTGTGGTAAGGGTTAATGTAGGGAGTGCACTGTTAGGCTTATTGTAGTCAGAGGGCAGTTCAGGGAATAGATTTTTAGGCAGTAGTTGGTGGTGTGGTATGCAATTTAGTGGGGGACAAAACAGAAAGAATAAATATGGTGGGATCACAGTAAGCTTTTAATGCAATTTAATAAGTGCTAGGGATATGATTGAAGGGCTGCAATAATGGATACTAGTGGTGAGGGTTTATTATGGTGGGGGTTATTAGTTAAGCATACTGGTGCAGGTTTGGAGGATCAAATCATCCCCATTGTATAAATATAACCCTGATACATTTATAATATTGTATTTTAAGTATAAGTAGCTGTGGCTTTTGCAACTGCGGTCATAGAGGCAAATTTATCATAGTGCGAGCGGACATGATACGATTTAGCTATCTGGTGAACTGCTTGTGCAATGAAGTCCACTGCAAATTCGCAGCCGCTAGCAGGGGGTGTCAATCAATCCGATCGTATTCGATCGGGTTGATTTCTATCCACTGCCTTCAGAGCAGGTAGACAAGTTATGGAGCAGTGGTCTTTAGACCACTGCTTCATAACTTCTGTTTACGGCGAGCCTGAAGGCTTGCGCGGAAACAGGGGCATCAAATAATTTGGCCCCATAGGCTGCAATTGTTACTTTTTAGAGACTCAGGGCTAGATTACAAATGGCGTGCTATTTAGAGCTCCCACTCGAGTGTAAACTTCGCTAGAAATAAACTTTTTGCACGTGTCCAATAGCACGAGTATTACGAGTGTAAATCGCGTTTGGGCTCTTGCGTTCGCATTTACTTTCAACTTGCCATACTAGCGCTATTTCTGTTGTGCTTATCTTTCCCTAATTGTCTTTAACAGTTTAGAACTACAAAACAAAACACTTTATACTAGCATAATGGCAATGGCTAGCCTTGAGAGTTGCAAACTTAAAACCACATTGTCTCCTCTAAATAAGGCAAGTATTGGGTTGAATTTAACTATTGAAAAACAACTGCAACAATGTTAATTAGTTTTAAAAATGTTTAGACTTGGCTGATATGTAATTTTATTGCTAGACAACAGAAGTGTATTGTAATTACCAGGTGTTTACTGTCCATTTAAACATTTAAATTAATTAGATTGTGATTATACATAAAAAATTTATTGATTTAATCTGATAAATAAATAAAAAAAACATAAAATTGGCTTGTTATAAAGCCTACCTTGTATGGACTATTGTTTTTCTTTTCTGGCAAGCTTTACTAAAATGTCAGACCATATTTCACACTTCATCCTTCACTTTAAGCAATATAAACCTGTTATCATTCACTGACGTGCTTTTCACCTACAAAAAGCATAAAACTCTCCAGCTAACTTCACCTTTATTTCATTTATATCAGTAATGCTTTTTTTTTTTCTTACATTTCTACATGTTATGTAGGTGTCGGCGATGTTGGGGGCTGCAGATTAGGTGTTAATAAGTGTAAGATTAGGGGTGTTTAGACTCAGGGTTCATGTTAGGGTGTTAGGTGTAGACATAAATGTATTTTCCCCATAGGAATCAATGGGACTGCGTTAGGAGCTTTACGCTGCTTTTTTGCAGGTGTTAGGGATTTTTTTCAGCCGGCTCTGCCCCATTGATTCCTATGGGGAAATTGTGCACGAGCACGTTTTACCTGCTTACCGCTACCGTAAGCAGCGCTGGTATTGAGGTGAGATGTGGAGCTAAATTTTGCTCTCCGCTCACTTTTCTGAGGCTAACGCCGGGTTTCTAAAACCCCGTAATACCAGCATTGTCTGTGGTGAGCGGTGAGGGAAAACTGCTCGTTAGCACAGCACAGCCTTACCGACAAAACTCGTAATCTAGGCGATAATTTTTTCTTCATTCTCTTGGTATATTTATTTGAAAAAGCAGGAATATAAGCTTGGGAGCAAGCCCATTTTTGGTTCAGAACCTGGTAGCGTTTGCTGATTGGTGGCTAATTGTAGCCACCAATAAGCAAGCGCTATCCAGGGTTCTGAACCTAAAATGGGCCAGCTCCTAAGCTTTACATTCCTGCTTTTCAAATAAAGATAGCAAGAGAACAAATAAAAAATGATAATAGGAGTAAATTAGAAAGTTGCTTAAAAAAGCATGCTCTATCTGAATCATTAAAAAATTTGAGTTTAGTATCCCTTTAACTAGGAGAGTTTATTAGACATATCCAAGAATATTAAACTGCATAACTATTAACTGATATCAATATTCTTTCACTTTATGCAGTAAAACCAAAACACACACAGGGGCCCATTTATCAAGCTCCGGATGGAGCTTGAGACCCCGTGTTTTCTGGCGAGCCTGCAGGCTCGCCAGAAGCACCAGTTATGAAGCAGCGGTCTAAAGACTACTGCTCCATAACCTGTCCGCCTGCTGACATCGCCGCAATTCAACCCAATCGAGTACGATTGAGTTGATTGACACCCCCCAGCTGGAGCCCGATTGGCCGCAAATCTGCAGGGGGCAGCGTTGCACCAGCAGCTCACAAGAGCTGCTGGTGCAATGCTGAATAAGGAGAGCGTATTGCTCTCCGCATTCAGCGAGGTCTGTCGGACCTGATCCGCACTTTCGGATCAGGTCCGACAGACCTTTGTTAAATAGGCCCCACAAACACAGATGTATATCCTAGTAAAATTGGAAAACCCTAAACAGAAATAAAATGCGCAATACAAAAAAAATTAATAATAAAAAATATATACCATTTCATATTTCATTTTAAGAAATGCAGCATTTTTAAACTCAAGCTGTCACTTGTCAGTGTTGCCAAATTATTTATTTTTTGTTTTGATGATCTTCTGAATCTATAATTATACTTTTTATTGTTTTAACTTGGGTTTCTTCCTACATAAAAAAATGTAAATTCAACACAATTATTATTAACTATAGAAAACTGCATACAGATTTGTCATAGTTATTTAATCTAAAGCTACAACCAGCTGTCACCAAATCTTCTCCCACTGCTTCAATACAGCACCTGTTCTAAAATAATGTTTTCAACCCATTTACAGTAATTTCCGTTATTAAAGAGCTCAGTTAAACATAAAAACATTGTTAGACACACAAGAAGTAAACATGTTGGAAAGGCAGTCTGTGAAATTTGTAAATTAAATTTATCATTCAAAATAACACACACACACACACACACACACACATATATATATATATATATATATATATATATATATATATATATATATATATATATATATATATATATATATATACAGTATCTCACAAAAGTAAGTACATCCCTCACATTTTTGTAAATATTTTATTATATCTTTTCATGTGACAACACTGAAGAAATGACACTTTGCTCCAATGTAAAGTAGTGAGTGTACAGCCTGTATAACAGTGTAAATTTGCTGTCCCCTCAAAATAACTCAACACACAGCCATTAATGTCTAAACCGTTGGTAACAAAAGTGAGTACACCCATGAGTGGAAATGAACAAATTGGACCCAAAGTGTCAATATTTTATGTGGTCACCATTATTTTCCAGCACTGCGTTAACCCTCATGGGCATGGAGTTCACCAGAGCTTCACAGGTTGCCACTGGAGTCCTCTTCCACTCCTCCATGACAACATCACGGAGCTGATGGATGTTAGAGACCTTGTGCTCCCCCACCTTCCGTTTGAGGATGCCCCACAGATGCTCAATAGGGTTTAGGTCTGGAGATATGATTGGCCAGTTCATCACCTTTACTCTCAGCTTCTTTAGCAAGGCAGTGGTCGTCTTGGAGGTGTGTTTGGGATCGTTATCATATTGGAATACCGCCCTGTGGCCCAGTCTCCGAAGAGAGGGGATCATGCTCTGATTCAGTATGTCAAAGTGTATGTTGGCATTCATGATTTCCTCAATGAACTGTAGCTCCCTAGTGCCTGCAGCACTCATGCAGGCCCAGGCCATGACACTCCCACCACCATGCTTGACTGTAGGCAAGACACATTTGTCTTTGTACTCCTCACCTGGTTGCCGCCACACACGCTTGACACCATCTGAACCAAATAAGTTTATCTTGGTCTCATCAGACCACAGGACATGGTTCCAGTAATCCATGTCCTTAGTCTGCTTGTTTTCAGCAAACTGTTTGCAGGCTTTCTTGTGCATCATCTTTTGAAGAGGCTTCCTTCTGGAATGACAGCCATGCAGACCAATTTGATGCAGTGTGGGGCATATGGTCTGAGCACTGACAGGCTGACCCCCCCACTCCCTCAACCTCTGCAGCAATGCTGGCGGCACTCATACGTATATTTCCCAAAGACAACCTCTGGATATGAAGCTGAGCAGTGCACCCAACTTCTTTGGTCGACCATGGCGAGGCCTGCTCTGAGTGGAACCTGTCCTGTGAAACCGCTGTATGGTCTTGCCCAACATGCTTCAGCTTAGTTTCAGGGTCTTGGCAATCTTCTTATAGCCTAGGCCATCTGTACAGCAACAATTGTTTTTTTCAGATCCTCAGAGAGTTCTTTGCATGAGGTGCCATGTTGAACTTACAGTGACCAGTATGAGAGAGTGTGAGAGCGATAACACCAAATTTAACACACCTGCTCCCCATTCATACCTGAAACCTTATAACACTAACGAGTCACATGACACCGGGGAGGGAAAATGGATAATTGGGCTCAATTTCCTTAGGGGTGTACTCACTTTTGTTGCCAACGGTTTAGACATTAATGGCTGTGTGTTGAATTATTTTTAGGGGACAGCAAATTTACAGTGTTATACAGGCTGTACACTCACTACTTTACATTGTAGTAAAGTATAATTTCTTCAGTGTTGTCACATGAAAAGATATAATAAAATATTTACAAAAATGTGAGGGGTGTACTCACTTTTGTGAGATACTGTATATATGTGATTTTAAATTACACTGAACCAATAAATCTCCATAACATTTATCATATTTAAACCCTCCCTTAATCCCCATACCTCCAACACAAATCCCAGCATAACTATTAACCCTGATCAAAAAAATTAACCAAATACTTGTAATTTGAGCAAATAATTTAAGCAACATTAGAGCCCCCATAATGTTTGTATTTTAGCATTCCACACACATCTCCACACACTCTTTGATGCCTACTTATCAAGCCGTCAACTTTCTTGCATTCGACGGCACCAATACGCTCGCCTGACATCGCCTAACAATTCAGCCACGGACCTGAATACACTCTCCTTATTTAACAAAAAAGCTGTCAAAAAGCCGCGCACCAAGTACGGGGCGATGAGCAGCGGACTGTTGTTAACTAACAGTCATCGATCTCGCTGCTCTTCAGCTTTTTCACAGCTTTATTTGTATACTGTCACTAAACACGGCCACTATACTATACTAACCCCTAAACCTAACAACCCGCTAACTTTATATTAAATATTAACTCATCCCTATCTTATAATAAATTTAAACTTACCTTTAGATTTAAATTAAATTATATTAAACTAATAATTAATCTACCCTAACTGTTATACTAAAATTACATTAAACTATATTAAACTAATAATTCATCTACCCTAACTGTTATACTAAAATTACATTAAACTATATTAAACTAATAATTAATCTAAAGTCAAAAGAAATATGCACCAATGAGGCGTAGTATCTGCTGAAGTAATAAATGTTTATTGTACAATCCAAGAGTAATGTACAAACAAAGTCACAGTGGAGAACGCCTGACGCGTTTCGCGCATGCGTAGATGCGCTTCATTGGAGGCTAATTCGAATCTAATTGTGACAGCTTTTAAACAAACATTCTACCAATCATTTGAGAGTTTGAATATGAGCCAATGGTGTGGCTATCCAGTGCAGCTAATATATACATAAATCAGTTCAATGGTGAACGTTAATATGATGTTTATATTTCAATAAGGAATAACTGTTCTGGAATGTCAGACCATAAAAATTCTTAGCTCATATTAGGCATGTATATATGTATAATCAATGTATATAACGAAAATGTATACATTCTAAAATATCCATCAGTGACAAGCAATAAATATCTAAGCAAAATTAACATGTAGGCTGGAGACATATGGTGAAAAATTGTGTATAGTATAAACACTTATACTTAACGTCATACACATGATATCTTGTATAGTCGTATCATAGTGTTTGCCTAGGAAATGACTAGTCACTGCTAGTAAAACATAACGAAAAAATATGATGAACATCCTTTGATAAAAAATAATACATAATACATATACATCGCTCATATTCAAGAAAATGTAAAAAACAAAGAATAAAAATACAAATGGCATTCAGATAACTAATTAAACATTCTATCCCTATACTCAGTTATATAACACCACAAAAATGTTATTTATAATTTTCCTATATAATTGAGCCTAAATTTACACAAATTAAGCTATTTGTCCTTACCTAATGTCCTTATTTGCTAGAGCATAATCTAATGTCAATATCTAAGATTAGCTAAAAATGAGGTCCTGAGTAGTCATCTCGAATTAGTGTGTTGTCAAAAATTAAGGCTGGTAAATAGGAAAATTTTATTAGATGTAGGGAGTGAATGGAAATAAGTTAGAATAAAAAATAGAAATAAAATAAACAATAAAGAATGAGGCAAAGATGCTCTAAGGAAAGAATAAAGAAGTAGAAAAAAATAAAATATACTATAAGGAACAAAGAATAAAATAAAGCTAGAACTGGAGCTAAAACTCAAAGGGAAGACTCTTAGTTGTAATATAGTATGTCAATAGTAATGTACTGTTATGTATGTGTGGCATTTTCTAATCTTACTGTAGATTCCAAGCTTATATTGAATAAAGTTGAATGGAGTCATATGAATAAGAAAATGACCACTGAGATTTATTAGGATTAGCAAGACTTTATCCAATGAGCTACACCATTAGATGAGGCTATGTTCATTGGTAATGGGTTGTGTGTTCTATTTTTAAGTCTATGTTTCTATTCTCATGGGTGACACTTATACAAACAGATCTACATCTAATCTCCTATTTATAGCATGGGGATATCTAGTATCCAGTCTAAGTATCCAAAATACTTATCTTTTAAGTAGTTTGGCCGTTTTATCCCCTCCTCTTGCATTGTTTATAATTCTTTCAATGCCAATAAATGAAAAATAATCAGTGCCTATACCATGTTGGCGAAAATGTTTCGCTACTGGAGTCTTGGGCTCTTTTTCAGTTAAAGATAAGAGATGCTCCCTAATTCGGTCTTTTAGTGGGCGTGTCGTAATCCCAGTATATTGCTGGAAGCAATATTGGCATGTGACAAGATAAATGATATGTTGCGATGTACAATCTATCCTCTGTCTAATTTTATAGGTTTCTTTTGTATTTGTCGATGTAAATGTATTTGTTTTTTGTGTAAAATCACAGCTTTTACAAGGTCTATAGCCACCTTATCCAACAATTAAGTAACATCAAATGGAAGAATGGATATACCTGGCTTACATGCCAACATGGTATAGGCACTGATTATTTTTCATTTATTGGCATTGAAAGAATTATAAACAATGCAAGAGGAGGGGATAAAACGGCCAAACTACTTAAAAGAGAAGTATTTTGGATACTTAGACTGGATACTAGATATCCCCATGCTATAAATAGGAGATTAGATGTAGATCTGTTTGTATAAGTGTCACCCATGAGAATAGAAACATAGACTTAAAAATAGAACACACAACCCATTACCAAGGAACATAGCCTCATCTAATGGTGTAGCTCATTGGATAAAGTCTTGCTAATCCTAATAAATCTCAGTGGTCATTTTCTTATTCATATGACTCCATTCAACTTTATTCAATATAAGCTTGGAATCTACAGTAAGATTAGAAAATGCCACACATACATAACAGTACATTACTATTGACATACTATATTACAACTAAGAGTCTTCCCTTTGAGTTTTAGCTCCAGTTCAAGCTTTATTTTATTCTTTGTTCCTTATAGTATATTTTTTTTTTTCTACTTCTTTATTCTTTCCTTAGAGCATCTCTGCCTCATTCTTTATTGTTTATTTTATTTCTATTTTTTATTCTAACTTATTTCCATTCACTCCCTACATCTAATAAAATTTTCCTATTTACCAGCCTTAATTTTTGACAACACACTAATTCGAGATGACTACTCAGGACCTCATTTTTAGCTAATCTTAGATATTGACATTAGATTATGCTCTAGCAAATAAGGACATTAGGTAATGACAAATAGCTTAATTTGTGTAAATTTAGGCTCAATTATATAGGAGAATTATAAATAACATGTTTGTGGTGTTATATAACTGAGTATAGGGATAGAATGTTTAATTAGTTATCTGAATGCCATTTGTATTTTTATTCTTTGTTTTTTACATTTTCTTGAATATGAGCGATGTATATGTATTATGTATTATTTTTTATCAAAGGATGTTCATCATATTTTTTCGTTATGTTTTACTAGCAGTGACTAGTCATTTCCTAGGCAAACACTATGAAACGACTATACAAGATATCATGTGTATGACGTTAAGTATAAGTGTTTATACTATACACAATTTTTCACCATATGTCTCCAGCCTACATGTTAATTTTGCTTAGATATTTATTGCTTGTCACTGATGGATATTTTAGAATGTATACATTTTCGTTATATACATTGATTATACATATATACATGCCTAATATGAGCTAAGAATTTTTATGGTCTGACATTCCAGAACAGTTATTCCTTATTGAAATATAAACATCATATTAACGTTCACCATTGAACTGATTTATGTATATATTAGCTGCACTGGATAGCCACACCATTGGCTCATATTCAAACTCTCAAATGATTGGTAGAATGTTTGTTTAAAAGCTGTCACAATTAGATTCGAATTAGCCTCCGATGAAGCGCATCTACGCATGCGCGAAACGCGTGAGGCGTTCTCCACTGTGACTTTGTTTGTACATTACTCTTGGATTGTACAATAAACATTTTTTACTTCAGCAGATATTACGCCTCATTGGTGCATATTTCTTTTGACTTTATGTTTCTCTAGCGGTTGGGCTTACCGCTTTATTGCACCAGTCACTTGCATAAGCCACTCTTGGGATACAGAGCCGGCTCCTTGTCCTTACGGTTCCCCCCCCCCCCCAGGGAATACCACTTGGTTCAGCCTTGCAACGTCACGGGTGATGCGCTAAGGAAACGTCTCCACGCCGGATCTCTCTGAGGCACGCCGAGAAGGGAAACACAGACTGCACCCCCTCGGAAGGGTTTCATCGCCTATTCGAGGAGAAGTACGGAAGTGTTCCCAGGCACCCCACCAACTTAGTGGAGGGTAAGAGTTGATCGCAGATGTAATATTGTGAACTGACATTTCCACCCGTGACTACTAGGCTCTGGGACACACTTTGATACTCTGATATTTTGGGGATTTTACTCTCTCCATGGGACAATGGACTCTGTTTCAACCTGAGTGACTTTCTATTCTGACCGGGGTCCAAGATTGATACACTGATTATTGGGACCTGAATTCCCCATTATTGTGTGCTTCGATATACGTTTTGAGCACTCTGGGATTATTTAGTTCTGAACACATTCTCGCTTTGATGATTATTTAATAATTAATCTACCCTAACTGTTGAGCTTGCATTCTATTGGCTATTCCAATCAGCCAATAGAATGCAAGCTCAATCATATTGGCTGATTTGACTAAACCACGCTTCATCTCTTCCCCCTTACCACTAGATTTATATATATAGTAATCCTTTATGATTCTGGTTTTTGCCTTGTGCCTTCCCATACTTGTAAGTGAAGCCTATGCATGTAATGAGCATGCAAAATGTGTCTATCTCTTGATACATTTTTTTCCTGACTTGATATATTTTATGAAATTTAGATTTTACGAGTGACATCGCTATTATCTAACTGTATTTAAGCTATACCCTTATCGTTTAGTGGCAAGTAGTATACATATATACGGTGTTATAATTATTTTTGTAATAGAATGAGTACTATTTTCTAGCACTACCATTTTGGAATACTGTTTTCCAATTATTACTGATATAAATGGGACTTGTGCTACCTGCACTAATTTATGTTGCTAAATATAATTGATACAGTAATAGGGTGGTACTTTATTTTAATAATAATTTTTCTTTTTCTTTTTAATATTTTATATTAATAAAAGTTATGTTTTAATTTATGTCTCTCATACTACACATGTGCGATTCGGTTTGGTTCGATTCGGAAATTCGGAAAATTCGGAAAATTCAGAGATTCAGATCGAACCGAATCTCCGAATTAAAATAGTGCAGAATCTACCGAATAAATCCGAATTACTTCGGATTTATTCAGATTTATTTGGTAGATTCGGATGGCCATCGATTACACTAGTATTGTACAGTATATTAGGTTATATCACTCTGCTATGGGTAACACCTAATATACAGTACATAATACTAGTCTAATCCCACCTAACACTTACCGAAATTCCGAATTTCTGAACCGTATCGAACCGAATCCAGCCGAATTTATTCGAATCCGAATGAATCTGAAACAAATCCGAACCGAATTTATTCGAATCTGAATGAATCCGAAACAAATCCGAACCGAATTGATTCAAATTTTTCCGAATTCGAATCGCTCCGAACCGAAATTAGAAAAAATCTGAATCGATCCGAACCGAATTTTTTCGCCATGCACATGTCTATCTCATACCTATCCTCTATTTGATTCTCTAAGACTCTCACTCCAGTGTGCCCCAAGATACCTCCTGTCCTCTTTTTTTTGTATTAAAATTTACTTTTGGTATCAAGGCACTGCCTATTGTTACACAAAGGCTTGTTTCAATAGGAAATTTGTGAGAGCCTTTATTTTTGTTCCCCCTCCTAACTCCCCTTAGGGGAGTTCCTTCCTATTAATATTAATTGGACATGCAAAATAGTAATACAGTTTTAAAGAATTAAAATGTAACACGCTAACAGTCTAAACAGCTACTAAATCATCTAATATCATGTGGTACTAACCAGCAGCTATGTGCAACAAGGAATAATAGAGGCAGCTGTACCATAAAGCCAGTAAGGTGACCAGTCAACCACATTCACAGATAGTTTGTTCCAGTAACCAGCTATGCAAGACTGGTTAAGTAGTAGGTGGAAGTAACTAATTTATGATTTTTGACTAGGATCTTACAAAGGAAAGTAATACTCAATAGCATTTTCATATATTGTTCAAACTCTATAGGAAGGAGATGTGGACAGTCCTATTAAATAAAAAAGTCCAGTTCTGCTTTATTATTCAGACTGTGCACTTAAAAAAAAAAAAAAAAATTATAGCAGATTATTTTCTTATACTGTTCCCAATCTCATTTCCACGTGTAATATTTGGATAGTGCCTGTCAATGTGAGTTAACGGAATGATCTCTACTTCCAGCTTTCAAAGTATTGTTTGTTTACCTTAAAAATGTATAAATCAGAAGACATTACAAAACAAACTTATATGTGCTACTCTAACGTACAACTGAGCACATTTTTGGGTTATTGCCACAATTCTCAAACAATTAAGCTATATTGATACTTGTTCTAGCTGATTGTAAATGTGACCTCTAACAAACAGAGCAGATTTACTAAAAACTAATTAATAAGTCAGGCCACAGCTTTAGTGCGTGATAATTAACAGCCTGTATGGAAGACCTCGAAGGGCTTTCTTAAAATGAATTTTCCTCATTATCTACTAGTTTGAAGAAAATAGACTTTGCATGGACTCAGTACTTGGAGTTCATTTATAATAGTCATTCCCGCAGTCAAGTAACAGCTTTGGTCATTACTGGACTTGTAACAGATATTCTGTATCGCACTATTCCCTCTTTGAATTGAGCAACTTGCTAAAGTGCTGCATTTCACTGCCAAACTTCTGAAGTTATGAAACAAGTGTTTTGAAAATATCTTTCCAATGAACATTTACAGTTCAAAACTTAGTTTTGAAAAATGCTTATTTTTTTAAAATAAATAAAATGCTGCAGATTATCCCTGTTGTTATGCTTTAAATTGCTTTCTTGTGCCCAACACAAACTCCTAAAACTCAGGAACCTCCCTACATCTATAGGGATCATGTGACTACTAGATTGACCCACAAAAAGTCATCCACCACCCTAAAAATAATCCTAATGTTCATGTGAACTCTATGGACCACTTTATTATTACCAGTTCCCCCTGTGAGCTTTAAGGAGATTCTTTTAGCCATTTGGTTTAACTAATCACTTGCACATAATGGAAAAGTGCTTTAAGAGACAAACCACCTATTCTGTCATGCGTTATCTAAATTACTTTAAACTCTAAGAAATAACACACAACAACTTTTAGTGGGAGAAAGACTGATCACGTTTATTCAATAAATGATTTAACTGCTGGGGTAATATTATCCAATATTAGGCACTCATATTTCAATATATAAATACATAACTAGAACTTGTAACAAGTTCGTAACTACAAGGTGGCGGCATCTAAACCCTAAAGCTAACCCCTACTGATAGACGGCCAAGGCTCCTCAAAGTTGGCAGTGGGACACCCGGCTGTTCCCACCCCATGGCATGAGAGAGAGCGGTGATGACAGAGATCTTCAGCCTGCATTCAGAAGGGAGAGGACCCCTAGGCCAGCACCTAGTGGGCGTAATCCCTCCCTTTTTCTAGACCATCACCTTTCTGAATTGGAATATTGACAATGCCCGGCTATCCTCATGTACCAGGAATTGTTGCCCTCCCGCCGGTCTAATCCATTCAAAGTCCCTGACATTCACTACCGGGCAACATTTGGGGAAATCATGCTTGCTTAATGGGAACCAAGCCCCTTTTCCCTCCTGATCCGTCTTAGACCGAGGGACCAACAGCAACAGCCCTTCTTTCGATGAACTGATATGCCCTACCTGTATTCCACCCGAGCCTCATGCTCTGGCGGAAGACACAAGCTCTCATAAACGCAAGGCTCCCGCAAAAGCTAAGGAGAATGCCGTGCGGAATAGCACGGCCTCATACTCCGATGAATACACCTCCCGCAAGGCCAACACCAGTTGCCTCAGGCGACGAGGGGTAATAGGCTCCCTCTAATCCATCCTGCGAGGGGCCAGCCTGCCCCAGCCCTTTAGTACCTGCCGTACCAAGAAAGACATACCATTGTCCGCACCCTCACGTCTCAAGCACGACAACCACTCAAGGACCAGTACTCTGTGTGCTTCACCACCCCTCCGCTGACAAAATGACACCCATTGTCCCCAATGTTTGCGGTAAACCTTCCACGTCTATGGAGCCAAGGAAGCTTGAATCAATGGGAGAATGGCTTCCCATCCTGTGCCATCTGCCAAAGAAAGGGGCACTTTAATCTTATGGCTGCCGTCCTAGGTACCAGCTTCCTAAACTGACCCTGATTAAATCGAGATAACTTATCTGATGCCCTGTTCTGCACCCCTGGCACGTGCCTAGCGGTGAAGCAGATATTGCACTGAAGACAGAGCAACACCAAATGTCTGAGGTTCATCACCACAACTGGAGATGTCGCAGACAATCTGTTTATCGCGTACACCACACTCAAATTGTCCTTCCAAAAAATAACCTCTTTGTCCACTAGCATGCGCCCCCATAATTCAATGGTCATCACTATCAGAAACAGTTCCAACAGCATCAGGTTCCTGACCAGACCTGTGGCAAACCAAGTCTCTGGCCATAGAGATATGCCCATACCCAAAACCCCCAGCCGCATCCATAAATAGGTGCAACAGCTGATTGGACATTGGAGGAGCCCTCCAAATACAGACCCCATTGAAGAAGACCAGGAAGTGTTCCCAAATTCCCAGGTCCTCTTTCATGGCAGTAGTGACCTCATTGCGCTTACACTGACCCACAGTGCCCTTTAGTTGACTCTCCAAGTGACGGTTAAAGACTCTCCTCATCGGGATTGCCCTCCCCACAAAGTTAAGCAGGCCCAACACAGACTGCAGCTCCTTCAAGGGGATAAAACTAGCCTTGGAAACCGCCTTTACCACCTCTAGTAGGAGTTTGACCTTGTCCTGTGGCAGCCTGCACATTGCCCGGGCCATGTCAATCTCTATCCCTAAAAAGGTGAGACATGTACAAGCCCCTTCCGTTTTGTCCTCCGCCAATGGCACCCCGAACTCAGCCATCATGCTCTGCATGACCGACATCAGCTCGCACACTCTGTGGACCCTGCTCCCCCATTAACAAAAAATCGTCCAGGTAGTGGGCCACTGCCCCCCCACCTGACGCCTTCTGCACCGCCCAGTAAAGGAATGAACTGAAACATTCAAACAATGAGCATGATAAGGAACAACCCATAGGTCGACATTTATCTAAATAGTATTCCCCTCCAAATTTCATGCCCATCAATCGAAAGTCCAAAGGATGAAGGGGCAGGAGCCGAAATGTCCAGCTTTGCAATCAAAGCTCCCCGGGCCATGCTTCACACTATCGCCAACGTATCATCAAATGATTGGTAATGCACGGAGCTAAGTTCCGGGTCAATAGCATCGTGGACTGATGCCCCTTTTGGGTAGGACAAAAGATGTATGAGCCTAAACTTCCCTGGCTCCTTCTTAGGGACTACCTCCAAAGGAGAGACCACCAGGTCCGGCAGCGGAAGGAACATAAAAGGACCAGCAATCCTGCCCAGGCTCTTATCCTTACCCAATTTTTTCTTTACCACCTGGGGGAATTCGTACCCCGACTTTAAATTGCATGCAACAAAGACCCCAACACTGCCCCACCACAGGAATCCAAAAACCCCTCATCAACCCCGACCTCAGCAACTCCACCACTTCCCGATCGGGGTAATGCGCAAACCAAGGCACCATTGCCTCCAACTTAAGTGGCGTTTGCGTCTTTTCCCCCATTGGACCCCCTGGAGGCAGGCTTTTCCATTCCAGTCTCTTGCTACAATTGCACCCTGGGTGTGGCCCATTGTAGAATTTGCAGATGTTCTGAAAGGAACACGCCGTGCTTCTGTCACACTGTTTATCCTGGTATTTCCAGCATTCTCTCCTGCGCCGTGCCGTCCAACCCCAACTTTAACCACAAATACATATCTTGCGTGCCAAAGTGCAGCAATGGGTTCCCCACCATCTTCCTACGGAAGGCCATGTCATACTCACGCCATGCCGCTTCCTTGAATCTTGTGTGAATGTACTCATTTGTATCCTGGTACTAACAAATGTGCCCCTGCAGGTGCCACCTGTCCATGTAGCAGGATGCCAACACTCTAAAGCATTTCTGCCATTCCTCGTACGTCTCTGTCCTCCGCACTTTCCTTGTCCCTAAAGGCGTCCAAGGACAGCTCGAATACATTAACATACCAGCCCTCCTGGATCCTCTTGACCATCTTAGATTTAAGGTGGCCATATATAGAATGCACCAGGCATGGCTAGATGTCACCCTGAGCTGCCACCTTCCTAGCAACCACCTGCCCCTGCCCCAGAACTGGGAACCCCTGTGCTTGCAGCCCTAGCTCCCCACCCTGTTGCCCCTTACTAGCCTCCTTAGCCTTGGATTGTGCAGCCAGCATCTTTTTTATCCACCTAAACATCCTCTTCTGACCCTTGCCTACTAGTCCTAGTTCCTCACCACTCACAGACCCAGAATCACTAGAAGCTGAACTAGTGTGAGTGTGTGTAGTGTTTACGTGGGTGCACTCACCGCCATGGGCTGCCTGTCCCATGACTCCTCCTGAAGACAGTTGTAATGCCTCTGCCATCTCTCCGACCAGCTCCCTGCTGGGTCCCACCACCATTGAAGCGCCAGCAGGCCTGGGATCCATTCTAGATGCCTCCATGGTGCTGACCTGCGGACACAAAAGATTGTGGGGAGTACTCTGGGCAAAGGAATGACCCCGAGGGGGGCCTCAACCTGCACAGCCCCCTGTCCCCCAGCTGTACGCAGCCCCAGTGCCTCAGACACAGCCCTCCTGATAACCTCCTCAGTCAAACTAGCAAGCATGCTGTTATGCCCCCTCCCATCCGGGGAATATGCCCCTCATGCCAGCCTTTATCCCCCTGCTGCTGTGCCCACCCCATACCATATCTTGCCCCCTTCCAGGGACCACATGCCTGTACACCATGGGACTTCCATGCTACCTGTCCCCATCACATGCACGTTTCCCATTGCCATCCCCAACATTATCACCACAGCCACTCATCCCTCAGCCCGGCATGCTACCGCCTCATCCCCCCATTGCAGTTGCCTCCATTATTGCTCATAAATTTCTGTGGCCTCTGCCCTGTACAGGCCTTGCTCACTACCAGCCATGCCCGGGCCCATGCGCCCCCTAGCTTAGTTCCCCCTGCCCCCTGAAGGCCCTTCCCCTGCCTGGAGACTCCCCCACTTACTAGGGGTGCTCCGATGCTGTGCCCTGGGCCTCCAGTCCTCCCACTTGCGACCGCGCTCCTCACCATCTGAAAATAATGTCGGTGATGCAGTGCGTGACGTGTGACATCGGTGGGTGGGACCGGGTGACGTCACTTCCGGATTCGGCAAAGAAGGCCGCAACGAACCACGCGGCCTCCCCAGCGGCATGCCACCATCCCCCCCCACAGTTCCCTCTGGGGGTATCACTTCAGCCAGGGACTGGGCAAGGGCGAGGACAGCGGCCATCCATCACTGCCGGCGGCAAAATGGGCAGAGGCCACCAGGCCCCAAGTGACCTCTGCAACTGTCTGCTGCCCCCCTCCAGGTGCCGTATCCACCGCACAATGCACACCCAAGGGCCTAAGACCCCCTGCCTGGGCTCCTGCTACCTGTGACACCCCACTAGGGCCTGCCCCAGCACCAGGCTCACTACCTTGGGGCCCACCTCCCGCAGGGGGACTCACCTGCCCTAGCCTTGGGCCTTGCCCACGTCCCCCACCAAAAATTTCAAGATATGTCATCAGTCAAAACAACAAGGAGAGTTCCTAACAGGATGAGTTGGGAAAGAAGGGCAGGGGAACAGAAATAAATTACCTAAATAGTCCATCACTGGGCTTCATAAAACTATCATGAGTGGAGAAAGGAGGATGTGATGAGTACTCTACCTCAGAGGCTATTTCTAAGATCAAGAGACCAAAGGGGCAGCGTCAGGAGACTTAATCCATTAATGCTAATGTACCTTTGGTTTGGCGGGGGGGAGGGATATTATAAGATAAGATCAATGAGGTAATATCAATGGGGGTGGAATCTAAAAGGGGTAGGAGTGCTTGTAGCGGGAAAGGTTACAACTCACTTAATAATTAACAGAATCACTATACATTGTGTTCCTCTCAGGTCAGAGGGAAAATTAATCATCTAGGGTGTGGCAGGTTTTAGCCATCACAAGTGTCTCCTAGGGTTCCCAGATCTGTGGATGAGTGCCCATTTGTCTATCGACCAGATACACACCTCCCTCCATGGACTTGAGGTATTCAACTGTCTCTAGTAAACTTCTCCATCTCGGAGGTTGAGTTTTTTTCCAATTTCTGGCTATCAGGGGTTTAGCTGATAGGAGGATGCAGATCGGCAGACACTTACTATGAGGAGGAATTGGAGGAATGTCAATATGTAGAATACACATGGAAGGGAGTTTGACACTAGGGAGAACTAATTTGGTACAGAGATATCTCGTTTTTGCCCAATAGTTCTCAAGTATAGGGCAATCCCACCATTTATGTGTGGGGTTCTCCCTCCGCATCCCCTCCAGCACAGTCCTAAGGTTGTAGGATAGAATTTCTGGAGTTTGGTTGGAACCAAGTGCCATCGGGTAAGAAGTTTATAGAAAAGTTCATACAAAGTTGTGCAGTGTACGGCCATCCTGGTATCAGATATGGTACGTTGCCATTGTTGTGTTGAGTGGTCTTTTCCCCATTCACGTTCCCATGCCAGGGTATGAGGAGTTTCAAAGGAAGAGTTATCGCCCAGAAGGCATTGATAGTGAACAGATAGAGGCTAATGTAGCTGGAGTTTAGTCATCCATCTGGTTTCCCAGAGTGTTGTGTCTCGGAGTATCTCAGGGAGATATCCCCAAGATCGTAGGAAGGATCTTAATATGGTCAAGTCAAAGAGGAGCTTGAAGGGGATATCCCTCCTTGCTATCAAGTCCAAGTGATTCAAGAGGCTGCCATTGTGGTAAAAATCGCCTACTGTTCGTATCTTCCCCTTTTTCAAAGGACAAAGCATACATGGTTTTTTTTTTAGTACAACAAATAACAAGGTATACAAGAAGCATATATAAATAGTTGTGTTTAGTGTATAACAAATAACAAGTTAAAGAGAATATATATGAACAACAAGAAATACAATCCTGACTTGAACATTGGGGTAGACTACTCTAGTCCACAGTGACCATGGGATTATTCTGCACATTCTTCTGGTCACTGCTCTAACTACAGTGCTAATCCCCGTAGCTGGCTGGAAGTCTCACAACTCTTCCACTTGACATCATTTTAAAATGAACTATCCTCTGATAAAGAAGCAGGTGATTGAGAGTCTGCTGGAAGCAAAGAGGTATCCCCGCTGTGGTCTTGCTGAGGGGAATGTACCCCTTTTAAAACAGGGGATCCCACCGTCTGTGGTTCTGAGGCATCCAGTCCCAAACTCTATTGGCTGAAGATGTCTTCTATTTTGACGTGTGACTGTCCCTCCTTCAGTAAGGACTACATAAGACCTTGGTTCTGGAGAGCGTCCTATTACCGTAGCAGGCATCTTCCATTTCTTCTCATCATCCAGCTTAACTCTGACATTTTGGCCCACATTCAGCTCCTGCAAAGGCCTCACAGACGGCTAGTTTACAAGTGTTGCGGTACAGCTTTTAACACTGAAAAAATGGCCATTCCAGCATAATGGCCAGGAACGTGTCAGTATAGCTATACCACAAGAATTTTAGCCTGTAATGCAACGTCCATTCCGCACTCAAAAAAAATATGTTTTTGTGTGGGATTTTCATAGTGCCAGTATTACAGGTTGTGTGGTCCGGCTAAAATGCTTGCGTTACCAACACGATCCATATCGCCATCTGTGAGCAGTAGTTATGGATTTTGCGAAACAAAAAAGTTTCACAAAACTCAAAACTAAAATAATACAAAGTACACTAACACCCATAAAATACTTATTAACCCCTAAACCGCTTACCTCCTGCATTGCAAACACTATTTAAAACTATGTTCCCCTAATCCGCCGCTCCCCTAATCCGCCGCTCCCCGACATCGCCGCCACTATAATAAAGTTATTAACCCCTAAACCTCCTGCCTCCCACATCACTGCCACTAAATAAACCTATTAACCCCTAAACCTCCGGCCTCCCACATCGCAAAACACCAAATTAAACTATTAACCCCTAAACCTAACAACCCCCCAACTTTAAATTAAAATTACAATAGAACTATATTTAAAGAAATAAAAACTTACCTGTGAAATAAAAATTAAATAACATTAACCTATAAATTAACCTAACATAACTATTCTAATAAAATAAAAAAATACTACCAATTAAAAACCTAAATTACAAATTTAAAAAATCTAACACTACGAAAAAAATTAACAAAAAAATCTAAAATTGCAAAAAATTATAAACACTAAATTATGAAAAATAAAAAACACTAAGCTTCCAAAGAATAATTAATGAAATTATCAAAAATAAAAGCAATTACACCTAATCTAATAGCCGTATGAAAATAAAAAGCCCCCAAAATAAAAACACCCTCTAGCCTACAATAAACTACCAATAGCCCTTAAAAGGACTTTTTGTAGGGCATTGCCCTGAAGCAATCAGCTCTTTTAAAGTTAAACAGCTCTACCTGTAAAAAAAAACAACGTTCCCCCCAACAGTAAAACCAACCACACAACCAACCCCCCAAAATAAAAAACCTAACTCTAAAAAAAAAACTAAAATACCCATTGCCCCTAGGTTTATTTTTATTTCACAGGTAAATTTTTATTTATTTAAATATAGTTATATTGCAATTTTAATTTAAAGTAAGGGGGTGTTAGGTGTAGGGGTTAATAGTTTAATTTAGTGTTTTGTGATGTGAAAGACCGGATATTTAGGGGTTAATAACTTTATTATAGTGGGAGCGATGTCGGGGAGCAGGGGATTAGGGGTTAATAGCTTTTATTAGTGTCGACGATGTCGAGAAGCAGCGGAACAGGGGTTAATAACTTTATTATAGTTTGGGTGATGTCGGGGAGCAGCGGAATAGAGGTTAATAACTTTTTTTTACTGACTGCGATGTCGGAAGCGGTAGATTAGGGGTTAATAACTTTATTTAGGTGTCGGCGATGTCGGGCGGCAGATTATGGGTTAATAGCTTTATTTAGGTGTCGGCGATGTCAGGACAGCAGATTAGGGGTGTTTAAACTAGGGGTATAAGTTAGGGTGTTAGGTTTAAACGTACCTTTTTTGCCCATAGACATCAATGGGGTTGCGTTACGGAAATTTTTCATTCCGCACTTCAGGTGTTTTTTTTCTAACACTCTCTCCCCATTGGGGAAAGCGTGCACGAGCACGTCAAAGCAGCCCTTGGATTTTGTATGGCGTAATCTAGGGGAGAGTGTTTTCTGTCGTAAAAGAATTGGTAGCCTCTTTTTGGTCTTCATCCCTCCTAAGACCTCGTCCCAAGGAACAGAGCGGGCTGGCTGGAAAATGCCCACAGAGGGTAGTGGCTTGAAAAAGGGCTGTGAGAGGCCGAAACGCATTGACCAAGCATCTGGTAAGCCTTATTTCTACTTCTATATCTACTTTGAGCATACTACACTATATTGATTATCTTTCACAGATAAATGCAGCTAGGAGCAGATCTTTCACAGATAAATTCAGCTAGGAGCAGAACATCCACTAAAATCTCTGGATTTCCACCTGTGGTCGCAGCACTAACCCTGCAGCACCCAGCTGCACTAATCTCGCAACACCCAACCGAACCTTAAGAATAATTTTTCATTCACTAACTTTCATCACTTAGATTTATATTGCACCTACAAATGTATTTATCCTAACTTCAACACATGTTTTCATCTTTTTTCATCAATGGCATCTTTTGGCAATTTCTGCTAAAAAACAAATTCACATTTTAACATTTTTGTATTTTTATCCTTTGTTGAAGGATTATACTTCCCCCCCCCCCCCACACCACACCACTATTTTGCACTATTTTGCACTATTTTTGAGCTTTCAGTCACATCCCCTTTTTTTTCCTACACCATCACTAATGAGGGATCATCTATAACATAACTATATTGGACTCTACTTAAGTATACGCTTGGAAATTCTACATCATATTTTCACTGAACCTGGGATTACAAATTACACTAAACTGATAGGAACAATTTGTGTCTTCTCACTACACCACGGCCAAGACCCCGCTGGGCGCTTAGTGCCCCATTTGTGTACCAAGATGGTGTAGTACTGCTTTAGTGGTACTTTCTTTAGTGGTACTTTATATATATATATGTACTGTATATATAGCTTTTATTCGCATATTGTTATCAAGATTGTCTACTGTCACATCTTACCAGTGTTTTTGTATGTTGATAAACATGGATCCATGTTAATGTACTATTTGAATATTCCACATAGGTACCTTTGCATATTGCATATTATTTATTGTTTTAACCTTTTTTTAAATTATTGTTTTAATTGTTTTAACTCTCAACATTTATTGTCATTAATAAATACACGTGTACTACCTATTCACATCCTAGCCCACTTCTAGTTGAGGCGCTCAAGCTACATCCATATATTCTTAGACAACCAATCCGCAAGAACAACCCAGGTTGTTCACCAAAAATGGGCCGGCATCTGAACTTACATTCTTGCATTTCAAATAAAGATACAAAGAGAATGAAGAAAAATTGATAATAGGAGTAAATTAGAAAGTTGCTTAAAATTTCATGCTCTATCTGAATCACGAAAGAAAAAATTTGGGTTCAGTGTCCCTTTAATATCTCCTGCCGCATACTAACAGGAATGGCAAGGCAGTCTTGGAACAGTACTAACCCGTCCAGCTCCCGCTGGCTGATGCTAAAGAATCTTCAAAGGAATCAAGGTGTATGTGGATTCAGTTCTGGCATCCAAATCCATTTTGTCAGGAAAGCTAGAGGAAATAAGAAAGGAGACACATTTGGATATAGACCTTCAAGAAGTTATTAATTACATAAAAGAAGGTTGGCCCGAGAGCTGGGCAGCCTGAATGTCTTTAAGTTCTTACCAGTCAGAGAGGTCGAAGCTCATGGAGAGGTGCAGGTGAAAGGCACAGTGTGAGCGGTAGACCAAGGGCAACAGATAGGCCCAGAAGTGGATGGGCACAGCAGGCTCGCTGCACGCGGTGTAACCGTACCCATGATCAGAATGTCATATACCCCGCTAAAGATAAAAAAGATGTAGAAAGTGTAACCGAATGGGCCATTTTTAAGTGAGTCAACTACTAGGAACAACAGGCATCAAACATAGACCAACATATAAGTTGAAGGAGGGTATTTTGCACAGTGCAATAGAACAGGGTACAATAGTGTCACTGGAAAAATTACAACAATGGGACGCAAAAACATTCCCCACATGGTTGACACGGGTACAAATAGTACATTACATAACCACACACAGACATAAGACAGACATGCAGAGGAACTTGACATCTTTTGAAACTATGTACACAAGAATCTGCCCCTAGAAACACGATATCATTACTTTACAAATTACTACTGCTACCGGATGAGTCTGAACTGCCTAACTATGTTAGATCCTGGCACACTGAACTTAACAATGAACACAACTTCAAAACCTGGCACAGCTCATTTCGGATGGCGAAAGCCGTATCAACTTCTGCCAACATACAGGAAATGCGTATTAAATGTATCAATAGATGGTATATGACACCACTAAGACTCCACAAATCTAACCCACATATCAGTGAACAATGCTGGAGAGTATGTGGTCAGGTGGGCACGATGCAACATATATGGTAGACATGCCCCCTCATAGGGGACTATTGGAGGGATGTCTTTGGGGCTATCTCCTCAGTATTGGGAATTACAGTAGAACCTGACATACACATCTTATTGTTTTTAAAAATCTTACAACTACATAGTCAATTACACAGGACCATATTCCTCTTAATGATTTATAGCGCCAAGAAATTAATCCCCAAAAAGTGGAAATCCAACACAATACAGACGATTCATGAATGGCACACGCAAACTACCGACATCTTGACACTAGAGCGCTTCCACTACTTGAAAACAAACAACTTACACATCACCAGGAGCTTCTGGATCTGTGGAGCAGGGTACAACTCTAGGAGTTTGTTGGACTTACAATGTCTCCACTACATAAATTTGACCATGGCAGCACGCACACCAACCCTCTCCCCTCTTTTCTTTCTCCCCCTTTGTCCTTGTCAAGTCTTTCTTTTCTTGTCCTTGTTTAAAATACCATACAACCAATACCGGGTTGAAAGTTAGTTATGTTATATACTACTTGCAATGTATAATAATCAGCTGAAGGGGTTAATATTTTTGAACAACCAGAAAAGAAAGTGTACCAAAGTAGCATTTAGTAATAGATGTAACACATTGCTTAATACTGTAACCTTGCTTGATGGTTGTTTTCATTTCATTGTATATGTTGATATTCAATAAACTTTATTTTAAACTCAAAAAAACAAAACAAAAAAAAAACACTCAGGCACACACACAAACACTTAGACACACACACACACAAAAACACTCAGGCACACACACACAAACACACTCAGACACACACACAAAAATGCAGACACACACACATAAATATGCAAAATGCACTGCATTAATTATAAAGCTCATGCCTAGAGCTGCTCCCTGGCTCAGCAGAGCATCAAATGAAAGATAAACAGTGCACTCTAAAAATAAATCATTAAAGAAAAGGTTTAGGCGCGCAAACTATGAAAATTCTGCTCTCTGACTCTGTTCCAAGTTTGTCAGTGCACAGTCCCGGACCGTGTGCCTACCGCTTCTTATGGCCAATCACCTCTGCACTCTGCCCACCCCCAGACCCCCGCTTGCCCTCCCCTCCTACCTCTTTAGTGTGCACTTAGTGTACCGTAACCATACTCGTCTGGTGGGCATCATACGTGGCTCCTTCACTTTAGAGACAGTGTCAGACAGTCATGCAGTCAGGTGCCAGGCATCCCCCTCACGATTTCCCGGTTCCCGTTTAGAGAGACTGCACAACCGTGAGTGACTCCACTGCTCCACACATCACTGAGCAGTGAGTACAGATAGGCAGGCAGGTTTAGGCTAGCAGCACAACTTCGCAAGCCCCACGGCATGCCCACAACATTCATTGTGAAATTGGGCAGGGGAGGAGAAAAGTACAAACAAGCAAAAGCATCCGGAAAACTATTTGTGGAAATTGCAGCGCTGGCTCAAGGGGCAAAAAAATTAAGTGTCTACAACTTCCCCAGTCCCACTAATGTTCACAAATGCTGGCCCCTCTAATAAAAAAATCTATGCATCTCTACATTGTATTTCTTTGAATTTCAATAAATGTAAAAAAAAAAAAAAAATTCTGGTGGTGTCACCCCCTGGAGGGTGTCACCTGGGTGCGGCCCGCACCCCCCTAGTGACACCACTGATTATTCCCGGGAGTGAATGGGGTTAAGCAGGTGGCTTTGTAAGGTTAATTTTAGCTGTAGTATAGAGATTACCCTCCCACCTGGCACTTCCCACTCCCTGATCCCTCCCAAACAGCTTTCTTCTCCCCCCACACATTCATCCCCATTATCTTATGTACTGGCAGTCTGCCAGTATGCAGTTTAGGTTCTTGTTTGATTTTTTTTTAATTTTATTATTATTATTATTATTATTATTATTATTACTTTACAAGTTTTTTTCTGTAGTGCAGTGATCCTCCTGATTCCTCTCACCTCCCTTATTCCTTACAAATAGCTTCTAACCCTCCACCTCCCACTATTTGCTGCCAGTATCTAATTTATGGCTCTTTTTATTAACTTTTTCATATTAAAATATATATATATATATATATATATATATATATATATATATATATTTTTTTTTCTGTAGTGTAGTGCTGGCGATCATTAACTAGGGAACCCCACCCTTCATTAAACCTCTTTTCTGCAGTACAACTCCCCAACCCTCTCTTCATTTTTTTCTGCAGTATAGGGCCCCTCCTACTCCCACCACTGGGCTGCCCATCGCCTCCTGCTTTCCCTCCCACACCTCCCGCAAAGGTTACAAAGTGTCACCATTTGTGATGATCTGGCATCTACCTTCATATGAAATCGGAGATTGGTTCACACTTTATTTCCATATGTAGACAGATGCCTGCAACTTATGCACATCTGGAGCTTCCTGTAGCGGCAATGTATATGTTATGTTTTGTGGTACAATGGGCTTCGTATTGCATGATTTATATATATGTCATATTGGGTCAGCACTTTATGGCAGCAGGTTTGCCACAATTTTACACATTAGCAAGAGCACTAGATGGCAGCACTATTTCCTGTCATGTAGTGCTCCAGACATGTGCACTCTACCTATCTAGATACCTCTTCAACAAAGAATAACATGAGAATAAGGCAATTTAATTAAATAAGAAAATTGGAAGCTTTTTCAAATAGTATTCTCTATCTGAAACACTTTAAATGATATGTGAAATGGAGCCTGAAAGCATTTAGAACATGATCTTTCCCCTTGGCAACCTCACAAGCATCTGTGAATCTATGCCATAGTTTACAAGCAAGGGGTCGATTTACTAAGTGCCGGGTGGACATGATTTGTTGTAACGATTCGCTGTAACAAATCATGTCCACTCAACATTGCTAACTGCGGACAGTTCAACAAATGCTTGCACAATGCCGCCCCCTGCACATTCGCAGGTGTCAATCATCCCAATCATGTCTTACGACCACTGCTTCTTAACTTCATTTTACGGTTTTCCAAAAACTACGGGCGGAGAAAGCAGTATCTGCTGCTTATTAAATCTCCCCCCAAGGGCGTATTCTCACTGACTTCTCAGAAATAAAGTCACCCAATGCCCTATAGTTGGTCTTATGAATTCCACAAGGGATGTCAAAGACCTGGAGAGGCATCTTATTTAGCCAATGAGTCTTGGAGGCCCATTTATCAAACTCCGGGTGGAGCTTGAGGGCCCATGTTTCTGGCTAGTCTTCAGACTCGCCAAAAACAGCAGTTCTGAAGCAGCGGTCTAAAGACCGCTGCTCCATAACGCTGTCCGCCTGCTCTTAGCAGGCAGACAGAGATCGCAGGAATTCAACCCTGATCAAGTACGATCGGGTTGACACCCCCTGCTAGCGACCGATTATCCGCGAGTCTGCAGGGGGCGGCGTTGCACCAGCAGCTCACAAGAGATACTGGTACAATGCTGAAAACGGAGAGCGTATTGCTCTCCGCTTTCAGAGAGGTATGTCGGACCTGATCCCCACTGTTGGATCAGGTCCGACATACCTTTGATAAATATCCCCCTTTATCTCCAGCCTAATTAGATAACTAATTAAAAATATCTTCAGTCTCTACAGCCTCAAAAGCCTCTCCAGCTTTTCTCCAGTTCTTATATTATTCTATGTATATGTTCTGTTAGAGAATAAAGAGATGAGGGAGATTTAGTGAATAAGGTGCATAAAATAACACAGAATACTGGTCTATGATACTGGAGAACCTGGAGAGATGTATTGATGAATTTAGCTGATTTCGACACCAGAGGGTCAGTTAATTACATTAAGGGAGTCAGATCTGCTTGAAAGTAGAGCCCTTATACTACTTCAATGGCTCAAGACTGAAATTAGACAATTAGTCTAAGAGTAATCTGAAAATGATTGTTTTAAAGTACTGATCCGATAAGTATGTTATTTGCACATACATTTTCGCTTACAGTGCCTCTTGAGATAGCCAATAACTTATCTTTATAATAGTTTTCCTTTAACCTTACACGGGCTCTATGCCATTACAAATAATTTAGCTTCACTCTATAATTAAGATCAATTGTATCTCTGAATGGCCTTAATGACACTCATTAAATGCTGTTAACACTGTCATTTTATATTCAAAGCCATATTCTACCCTAAACCTCATCATTTTCATTATGTAATCATTTAACTATATATCTATACAAACACATTAAAAATAATCTTTCTTTTTACGCAGTTCATTAACAAAAACATACATTATTTCTTAAGGGAACATATCATTTGCACTTTACTCAAATATATGAGCTGACAGAAGACTTAAAAAAATAGAAAAGTAAATATTTTACTTCCCTAAATTTGTAAGACCAATTATTTTGTTTATTTATATATAGAAACTTCCGTGAGGGTGAGGTAGATTTACCAACTTTTTAGACTACACCTAATTGTTCCTAAGAAAATGAACTAAACCTGGGAATCCCAACAAGCTGTTTATCCTGAAAACTCCTGGAGCTCTCTAGATAGCTACATCTGGTACAACTTACTGTAAATATCCCAGTTGGAAGAAAACATCACTAATTTAAATTTGACGTTGCTATTAATATTCAACTTAAATTTGTTTCTATATTAATATCTAATATTTTTCTATCAGTTGTAAATGTGTAAGTTATTTAAGGACAACCTTGAGTAAGCCCTCAAGATAAAATCCCTAGAAAATATTAAGAGACAGATAAGAAAACATCAAATATACCCAAGTAATGCCTTTGTTTAGCCCACTTGCATAAACAGTGTGATAACTTTTTTATAATGTAGTAAAATAATAGAATTTGTATAATGTGTATTTCAAAATACATGAAATATGCAATATAAAAATTACAACATTGAAATGTGAATACAATTTTGAATGAGTGATATACTGTACTGCATTTGTCTTTACCCCATGAGTCGTCAATTAACGTCCCCCTTTTGAAACTTAATTACCTTAAAGGGACAGTAAACACCAGAATTTGTGTTGTTTAAAAAGGTAGATAATCCCTTTATTACCCATTCCCCAATTTTACATAACCAAAACAGTTATAACAATATACTTTTTACCTCCGTGATAACCTTGTATTTATGCCTCTGCAAACTGCCCCTTATTTCAGTTCTTTTGACAGACTTGCATTTTTAGCCAATCAGTGCTGACTCCTAGGAGCTTCACGTGCCTGAGCTCAATGTTATCTATATGAAACACATGAACTAACGCCCTCTAGTGGTGAAAACCTGTCAAAATGCTTTCAGGTTAGAGGCAGTCTTCAAGGTCTAAGAAATTAGCACATGAACCTCCTAGATTTAGCTTTCAACTAAGAATACCAAGAGAACACAGCAAAATTGGTAATAAAAGTAAATTGGAAAGTTGTCTAAAATTACATGCCCTATTTAAATCATGAAATATTTTTTTTTTTTCACTTTATTGTCCCTTTAAACTTTCCAACAATTAAATAATACACTGACACTTGTTTGGTAAAATACTGTCCACAGCCTGTTTATTTAATAACAATTAAAAAAACATAAATAAATAACTCTTAGAATCATATAAACTTTAATAACTATGAAGATGCTAGCCCCAAATTTAATTTTCTAATCCCCCTTTTCTTGTTGACTAGGCCATATTTCAATTCACCTGGACTTAAATAAGTCTGTTTTTTTACTTTTTACACCCCAAGCTACATGGAACCCCATGCCCTAAAAGCTACTTATCCTGGTTTCCCACCCCGTGGGGAGGTTAACCCATTCACTTATGGCCTTAGTCCAATTGCTGACGTGAGGGAACAAGCACCAGCTCCCAGCTGTGACAAACAAATAAATCCTTTAAAACAATGGGGGGAGGGCAACTTTCTGCCTAATATAATTTTTTTGTTTGCTAATATGGATGCCCCGCCCTAGCCTTATATACCCCTTCTCCTGGTACCCACCCCACTACACTTACTATGGGCCTAACTCCTCCCAGAGGCCAAAGGCCCCCTCTCTCTACATAAGGGGGGATTGGGTGGGTTTTAGAGTAGGGTTGGTTGTGTGGGTGGTGGGTTTTAATGTTGGGGGGGTATCTGTACTTTTTTTTACAGGTATAGGAGCTGATTACTTTGGGGCAATGCCCCGCAAAAGGCCCTTTTAAGGGCTATTTGTAATTTAGTGTAGGGTAGGGCTTTTTTATTTTGGGGGGGCTTTTATATTTTGTTAGGGGGATTAGATTAGGTGTAATTAGTTTAAAAATCTTGCAATTTCTTTATTATTTTCTGTAATTTAGTGGTTTTTTTCTTCGTACTTTAGATAATGTTATTTAATTGTAATAAAGTGTATTTAATTTAGTTAATTTATTTAATTATAGTGTAGTGTTAGGTGTAATTGTAACTTAAGTTAGGTTTTATTTTACAGGTAAATTTGTCTTTATTTTAACTAGGTAGTTATTAAATAGTTAATAACTATTTAATAACTAATGTACCTAGTTAAAATAAATACAAACTTGCCTGTAAAATAAAAATAAACCCCAAAATAGCTACAATGTAACTATTAGTTATATTGTAGCTAACTTACGCCTAGATTTAGAGTTTGGCGGTAGCCGTCAAAACCAGCGTTATGGGGTCCTAACGCTGGTTTTTACCGCCCGCTGGTATTTGGAGTCAGTCAGGAAAGGGTCTAACGCTCACTTTGCAGCCGCGACTTTTCCATACCGCAGATCCCCTTACGTCAATTGCGTATCCTATCTTTTCAATGGGATCTTTCTAACGCCGGTATTTAGAGTCGTGACTGAAGTGAGCGTTAGAAATCTAACGACAAAACTCCAGCCGCAGAAAAAAACCAGGAGTTAAGAGCTTTCTGGGCTAACGCCGGTTCATAAAGCTCTTAACTACTGTGCTCTAAAGTACACTAACACCCATAAACTACCTATGTACACCTAAACCGACCGCACACCGCCGCAACCTACGTTATCCCTATGTACCCCTAATCTGCTGCCCCTAACACCGCCAACCCCTATATTATATTTATTAACCCCTAATCTGCCGCCCCCAACGTCGCCTCCACCTACCTACAATTATTAACCCCTAATCTGCCGACCGTACCTCATCGCTACTATAATAAATGTATTAGCCCCTAATCCGCCTCACTCCCGCCTCAATAACCCTATAATAAATAGTATTAACAACTAATCTGCCCTCCCTAACATCGCCGACACCTAACTTCAAGTATTAACCCCTAATCTGCCGACCAGACCTCGCCACTACTCTAATAAATGTATTAACCCCTAAAGCTAAGCCTAACCCTAACCCTAACACCCCCCTAAGTTAAATATAATTTAAATCTAACGAAATAAATTAACTCTTATTAAATAAATTATTCCTATTTAAAGCTAAATACTTACCTGTAAAATAAACCCTAATATAGCTGCAATATAAATTATAATTATATTGTAGCTATTTCAGGATTAATATTTATTTTACAGGCAACTTTGTATTTATTTTAACCAGTTATAATAGCTATTAAATAGTTCATAACTATTTAATAGTTACCTAGTTAAAATAATTTCAAAATTACCTGTAAAATAAATCCTAACCTAAGTTACAATTAAACCTAACACTACACTATCAATAAATAAATTAAATAAAATACCTACAATTAAATACAATTAAACCTAACACTACACTATCAATAAATAAATTAAATAAAATACCTACAAATAAATACAATTAAATAAACTAACTAAAGTACAAAAAATAAAAAAAGCTAAGTTACAAAAAATAAAAAAATTAATTACCAACATAATAAAAATATTACAACAATTTTAAGCTAATTACACCTACTCTAAGCCCCCTAATAAAATAACAAAGCCCCCCAAAATAAAAAAATGCCCTACCCTATTCTAAAATTAAAATAGAAAAGCTCTTTTACCTTACCAGCCCTTAAAAGGGCCCTTTGCGGGGCATGCCCCAAAGAATTCAGCTCTTTTGCCTGTAAAAAAAAACATACAATACCCCCCCCAACATTACAACCCACCACCCACATACCCCTAATCTAACCCAAACCCCCCTTAAATAAACCTAACACTAAGCCCCTGAAGATCTTCCTACCTTGTCTTCACCATGCCAGGTATCACCGATCGCTCCAGGTTTGGGTTAGATTAGGGGTATGTGGGTGGTGGGTTGTGGGTTGTAATGTTGGGGGGGTATTGTATGTTTTTTTTTTCAGGCAAAAGAGCTGAATTCTTTGGGGTATGCCCCGCAAAAGGCCCTTTTAAGGGCTGGTAAGGTAAAAGAGCTTTTCTATTTTAATTTTAGAATAGGGTAGGGCATTTTTTTATTTTCGGGGGCTTTGTTATTTTATTGGGGGCTTAGAGTAGGTGTAATTAGCTTAAAATTGTTGTAATATTTTTATTATGTTTGTAATTAATTTTTTTATTTTTTGTAACTTAGCTTTTTTATTTTTTGTACTTTAGTTAGTTAATTTAATTGTATTTATTAGTAGGTATTTTATTTAATTTATTTATTGATAGTGTAGTGTTAGGTTTAATTGTAGATAATTGTAGGTAATTTATTTAATTAATTTATTGATAGTGTAGTGTTAGGTTTAATTGTAACTTAGGTTAGGATTTATTTTATAGGTAATTTTGTAATTATTTTAACTAGGTAGCTATTAAATAGTTCTTAACTATTTAATAGCTATTGTACCTGGTTAAAATAAATACAAAGTTGCCTGTAAAATAAATATAAATCCTAAAATAGCTACAATATAATTATTATTTATATTGTAGCTACATTAGGATTTATTTTACAGGTAAATATTTAGCTTTAAATAGGAATAATTTATTTAATAAGAGTTAATTTATTTCGTTAGATTTAAATTATATTTAATTTAGGGGGGTGTTAGGGTTAGGGTTAGACTTATCTTTAGGGGTTAAAAAATGTATTAGAGTAGCGGTGTGGTCCGGTCGGCAGATTAGGGGTTAATAATTGTAGGTAGGTAGAGGCGACATTGTGGGGGCAGATTAGGGGTTAATAAATATAATATAGGGGTCGGCGGTGTTAGGGGCAGCAGATTAGGGGTACATAGGGATAACGTAGGTTGCGGCGGTGTACGGAGCGGCAGATTTGGGGTTAATAATAATATGCAGGGGTCAGTGATAGCGGGGGCGGCAGATTAGGGGTTAATAAGTGTAAGGTTAGGGGTGTTTAGACTCGGGGTACATGTTAGGGTGTTAGGTGCAGACTTAGGAAGTGTTTCCCCATAGGAAACAATGGGGCTGCGTTAGGAGCTGAACGCTGCTTTTTTGCAGGTGTTAGGTTTTTTTTCAGCTCAAACTGCCCCATTGTTTCCTATGGGGGAATCGTGCACGAGCACGTTTTTGAAGCTGGCCGTGTCCGTAAGTATCGCTGGTATCGAGAGTTGCAGTGGCGGTAAATTATGCTCTATGCTCCTTTTTTGGAGCCTAACACACTGAAAACGCAGCCATTCTGTGAACTCTAAATACCAGCGGTTTTTAAAAGGTGCGGGGGAAAAAAAGCATGCGTTAGCTACGCGGGTCGTTACCGACAAAACTCTAAATATAGCCGTTAGGGTTTATTTTATAGGTAAGTATTTAGTTTTAAATAGGAATTATTTAGTTAATTGTAGTAATTTTCTTTAGATTTATTTAAATTATATTTAAGTTAAAGGGGTTAGGTTTAGGATTAGACTAATAATATAAATTGGGACAATGTATTTTCTAATAAAAATACAGAGAATAAATGGATAATATTTAAAAATGTGTTAAATAAATATACATATCAACACATACCATATGGTTATAAAAGTAAAAATAAAAAAACAAAGCCATTATGGCTAAATAAAAATGTGTTAAGAGAAATTAGGAAAAAACGTAGGGCATTTAAATTATTAAAAGAAAATAGTACAGACTCAGCATACAATATTTATAAGGAATGTAACAAAGCATGCAAAAAAGCAATCAAATTAGCCAAAATTGAAAATGAAAAATTAATTGCTAAGGATTCTAAGTCTAACCCTAAAAGGTTCTTTAAGTACATAAATAGCAAAAAATCTAAGAAGGATAATATAGGTACATTAAAATGTGTGGAGGGTAGCATGATAAATAATGACAGGGAGAAGGCTGAGGTACTAAACCAGTTTTTTTCTTCAGTATACACAAGAGAAGAACCATTGAATGATACTTTTGAACATAATAGAACATGCCAGTCCATACCACTAACTGGGTTTTGTTTAGAGGATATCAGGAAAAAACTGGAAAATATTAAGGTAAATAAAACTCCAGGCCCAGATGGAATACACCCAAGGGTGTTAAGGGAACTTAGCACTGTTATAGACAAACCTTTACTCTTAATTTTTCAAGACTCATTATCCTCAGGCATGGTACCCCAGGATTGGCGTAAAGCTGATGTGGTGCCACTCTTCAAAAAGGGAAGCAGGGATGATCCAGGAAGCTATAGACCAGTAAGTCTGACATCAATAGTGGGGAAGATATTTGAAGGGATTATAAGGGATTATATTGATGAGCATATTCGTGTAAACAAGATTATGAGTTCTAATCAGCATGGCTTTAGGAGAAATAGATCATGTCAAACTAATCTAATTAGATTCTACAAGGAAGTAAGTCAAAATATAGATAAAGGGGAATCAGTGGATGTGATATACTTAGATTTTGCAAAGGCATTTGATACAGTGCCACATGAGAGATTAATGCACAAAATTAAGGGACTGGGAATAGCTGAAAATGTTAGTTCATGGATAAATAACTGGATAAAAGATAGGGAGCAACGAGTAGTAGTAAATGGATCATACTCAGATTGGACAAAGGTAATCAGTGGCGTCCCCCAGGGATCAGTACTGGGCCCTGTTCTTTTTAATATTTTTATAAATGACTTGGAGCAAGGATTAAATAGCGACATCTCTATTTTTGCAGATGATACTAAGTTAAGTAAGGTCATAAGGTCAGAGCAGGACGAACTGTCTTTACAAAGGGATTTGCTAAAATTAGAACTATGGGCAAGTGAATGGAAAATGAGATTTAATACGGAAAAATGCAAGGTTCTACATTTTGGAAGTAAAAATAAGCAGGCTACGTATTTTTTAAATGGGACAAGACTTAGCCAAACACAGGAGGAAAGGGATTTGGGAGTAGTAATAGATAACAAGCTAAAGATGGGTGCACAATGCAGGGCAGCGGCTTCAAAGGCTAATAAGATACTAGCATGTATTAAAAGTGGTATTGATTCAAGGGAGGAAAGCATAATTCTGTCATTATATAAAGCCCTGGTAAGACCTCACCTTGAGTTTGGAGTGCAGTTCTGGGGACCAATTGCTAAAAAAGATATTGCAGAACTAGAAAAAGTTCAGAGAAGGGCCACAAAGCTAATAAGGGGATTGGAGAAATTAACCTATGAGGAGAGGCTAGCCAAACTGGGTCTGTTTTCTTTAGAAAAAAGGCGCTTGAGAGGTGACATGATTACTTTATATAAATATATTCAAGGCCCATATACAGAGATGGCAGAAGCTCTGTTTATTCCAAGAAAATTGTTTCTGACAAGAGGTCATAATTTAAGGTTGGAGGAAAGGAGATTTAATCTCCTGCAACGGAAACGTTTTTTCACTGTGAGAGCAATAAAATTGTGGAACTCATTACCAAAGGAGGTAGTGAATGCCAATACCATAGATACATTTAAAAATAGTCTGGATAAGTTTCTGTATACAAACAAAATTCATGGATATGATTGCTAGTATTAAATGGGTCACATTTTAATGGGGTTATTTAAGCTTAACTGGAGCTTTTTGTAAGTATTTTAGATTTGTATAGGTTGAACTCGATGGACTTCAGTCTTTTTTTCAACCTTATCTACTATGTTACTATGTTACTTAGGTTTAGGGGTTAATACATTTAATATAGTGGCGGCGACGTTGGGGGCGGAAGATTAGGGGTTAATAAGTGTAGGTAGGTTGCGGCAACATTGGGGTGGCAGATTAGGGGTTAATAAATATAATGTAGGGTTCGGCGATGTTGGGGGCAGTAGATAAGGGGTTCATAAGTATAATGTAGGTGGCGGCGGTGTCCGGAGCAGCAGATTAGGGGTTAATAATATAATGTAGGTGTCGGCGATGTCAGGGACAGCAGATTAGGGTTTAATAAGTGTAATATTAGGGGTGTTTAGACTCGGGGTTCATGTTAGGGTGTTAGGTGTAGACATAAAATGTATTTCCCCATAGGAATCAATGGGGCTGCATTAGAATGCTGCTTTTTTGCAGGTGTTAGGTTTTTTTCAGCCGGCTCTCCCCCATTGATTCCTATGGGGAAATCGTGCACGAGCACGTTTTACCTGCTCACCGCTACCGTAAGCAGCGCTGGTATTGAGGTGAGATGTGGAGCTAAATTTTGCTCTTCGCTCACTTTTTTGCGGTTAACGCCAGGTATATAAAAACCCGTAATACCAGCGCTGTCTGCAAGTGAGTGGTGAGCATAAACTGCTGGTTAGCACCGCACCACTATTAACGCAAAACTCGTAATCTAGGTGAATGATTTTTGGTTATGTCTTCATTGGCTTCATAGGCTAAAAAGATACTAGCATGTATGAAAAAAGAGTCATTGATGCAAGGGAGGAAAGCATAATTCTGTCACTATATAAATCCCTGGTAAGACCTTACCTTGAGTATGGAGTGCAGTTCTGGGGACCAATCCAAAAAAAAGACATTGCAGACCTAGAAAAATTTCAGAGAAGGGCCACAAAGCTAATAAGGGGAATGGAGAATTTAAGCTATGAGGAGAGGTTAGCCAAACTGAGGCCTAGATTTAGAGTTTGGCGGTAGCCGTGAAAACCAGCGTTAGAGGCTCCTAACGCTGGTTTTAGGCTACCTCCGGTATTTGGAGTCACTCAAAATAGGGTCTAACGCTCACTTTTCAGCCGCGACTTTTCCATACCGCAGATCCCCTTACGTCAATTGCGTATCCTATCTTTTCAATGGGATTTTTCTAACTCCGGTATTTAGAGTCGTGTCTGAAGTGAGCGTTAGAAATCTAACGACAAAACTCCAGCCGCAGAAAAAAGTCAGTAGTTAAGAGCTTTCTGGGCTAACGCCGGTTCATAAAGCTCTTAACTACTGTACTCTAAAGTACACTAACACCCATAAACTACCTATGTACCCCTAAACCGAGGTCCCCCCACATCGCTGCAACTCGATTAATTTTTTTAACCCCTAATCTGCCGACCCCCACCTACGTTATCCTTATGTACCCCTAATCTGCTACCCCTAACACCGCCGACCCCTATATTATATTTATTAACCCCTAATCTGCCCCCCACCTGCCTACACTTATTAACCCCTAATCTGCCGTCCGCACGCCGCCGCCAGCTACATTATCCCTATGTACCCCTAATCTGCTGCCCTAACATTGCCGACCCCTATATTATATTTATTAACCCCTAACCTGCCCCCTACAACGTCGCCGCCACCTACCTACAATAATTAACCCCTAATCTGCCAACCGCAAAGAGCCGCCAGCTACATTATAGCTATGTACCCCTAATCTGCTGCCCCTAACACCGCCGACCCCTATATTATATTTATTAACCCCTAACCTGCCCTCCCTAACATCGCCGACACCTAACTTAAATTATTAACCCCTAATCTGCCGACCGAATCTCGCCGCTATTCTAATAAATGTATTAACCCCTAAAGCTAAGTCTAACCCTAACACTAACACCCCCCTAAGTTAAATATAATTTACATCTAACGAAATTAATTAACTCTTATTAAATAAATTATTCCTATTTAAAGCTAAATACTTACCTGTAAAATATATCCTAATATAGCTAAAACATAAATTATAATTATATTATAGCTATTTTAGGATTAATATTTATTTTACAGGTAACTTTGTATTTATTTTAACCAGGTACAATATCTATTAAATAGTTAAGAACTATTTAATAGCTAAAATAGTTAAAATAATTACAAATTTACCTGTAAAATAAATCCTAACCTAAGTTACAATTAAACCTAACACTACACTATCAATAAATTAATTAAATACAATACCTACAAATAACTACAATGAAATAAACTAACTAAAGTACAAAAAATAAAAAAGAACTAAGTTACAAAAAATAAAAAAATATTTACAAACATAAGAAAAATATTACAACAATTTTAAACTAATTACACCTACTCTAAGCCCCCTAATAAAATAACAAAGCCCCCCAAAATAAAAAATGCCCTACCCTATTCTAAATTACTAAAGTTAAAAGCTCTTTTACCTTACCAGCCCTGAACAGGGCCCTTTGCGGGGCATGCCCCAAGAAATTCAGCTCTTTTGCCTGTAAAAAAAAACATACAATACCCCCCCCCAACATTACAACCCACCACCCACATACCCCTAATCTAACCCAAACCCCCCTTAAATAAACCTAACACTAAGCCCCTGAAGATCATCCTACCTTGTCTTCACCATACCAGGTTCACCGATCCGTCCTGGCTCCGATATCTTCATCCAACCCAAGAGGGGGCTAGACATCCATCATCCGATGGCTGAAGAAGTCCAGAAGAGGGTCCAAAGTCTTCATCCTATCCGGGAAGAAGAGTAGATCCGGACCGGCAACCATCTTCTTCCAAGCGGCATCTTCTATCTTCATCCGATGAGGACCGGCTCCATCCTGAAGACCTCCACCGCGGACCCATCTTCATCCGGCGACGTCCAACTGAGGAATGGCGGTTCCTTTAAGGGACGTCATCCAAGATGGCGTCCCTTGAATTCCGATTGGCTGATAGGATTCAATCAGCCAATCGGAATTAAGGTAGGAATATTCTGATTGGCTGATGGAATCAGCCAATCAGAATCAAGTTCAATCCGATTGGCCGCTCCGCTCCGGATGGATGACAATAGAAGATCCCGCTTGGATGAAGACTTCAATCGGATGGAAGACCTCTTCTGCCCCGCTTGGATGAAGACTTCTACCGGATGGAGGACCCCTTCTTGCTCTGCTTGGATCAAGACTTTGGACCCTCTTCTGGACCGATCGCTGAACCCGGTGAGGTGAAGACAAGGTAGGGAGATCTTCAGGGGCTTAGTGTTAGGTTTATTTAAGGGGGGTTTGGGTTAGATTAGGGGTATGTGGGTGGTGGGTTGTAATGTTGGGGGGGGGTATTGTATGTTTTTTTTTACAGGCAAAAGAGCTGAACTTCTTGGGGCATGCCCTGCAAAGGGCCCTGTTCAGGGCTGGTAAGGTAAAAGAGCTTTGAACTTTAGTAATCTAGAATATGGTAGGGCATTTTTTTATTTTGGGGGGCTTTGTTATTTTATTAGGGGGCTTAGAGTAGGTGTAATTAGTTTAAAATTGTTGTAATATTTTTCTTATGTTTGTAAATATTTTTTTATTTTTTGTAACTTAGTTCTTTTTTATTTTTTGTACTTTAGATAGTTTATTTCATTGTAGTTATTTGTAGGTATTGTATTTAATTTATTTATTGATAGTGTAGTGTTAGGTTTAATTGTAGATAATTATAGTTATTTTATTTAATTAATTTATTGATAGTGTAGTGTTAGGTTTAATTGTAACTTATGTTAGGATTTATTTTACAGGTAATTTTGTAATTATTTTAACTATTTTAGCTATTAAATAGTTCTTAACTATTTAATAGCTATTGTACCTGGTTAAAATAAATACAAAGTTACCTCTAAAATAAATATTAATCCTAAAATCCCTATAATATAATTATAATTTATATTGTAGCTATATTAGGATTTATTTTACAGGTAAGTATTTAGCGTTAAATAGGAATAATTTATTTAATAAGAGTTAATTAATTTTGTTAGATTAAAATTATATTTAACTTAGGGGGGTGTTAGTGTTAGGGTTAGACTTAGCTTTAGGGGTTAATACATTTATTAGAATAGCGGTGAGCTCCGGTCGGCAGATTAGGGGTTAATAATTGAAGTTAGGTGTCGGCGATGTTAGGGAGGGCAGATTAGGGGTTAATACTATTTATTATAGGGTTAGTGAGGCGGATTAGGGGTTAATAACTTTATTATGATAGCGGTGCGGTCCGCTCGGCAGATTAGGGGTTAATAAGTGTAGGCAGGTGGAGGCGACGTTGTGGGGGGCAGATTAGGGGTTAATAAATATAATATAGGGGTCGGCGATGTTAGGGGCAGCAGATTAGGGGTTACATAAGGATAATGTAAGTAGCGGCGGTTTACGGAGTGGCAGATTAGGGGTTAAAAATAATATGCAGGGGTCAACGATAGCGGGGGCGGCAGATTAGGGGTTAATAAGTGTAAGGTTAGGGGTGTTTAGACTCGGGGTACATGTTAGGGTGTTAGGTGCAGACGTAGGAAGTGTTTCCCCATAGCAAACAATGGGGCTGCGTTAGGAGCTGAACACGGCTTTTTTGCAGGTGTTAGGTTTTTTTTCAGCTCAAACAGCCCCATTGTTTCCTATGGGGGAATCCTGCACGAGCACGTTTTTGAGGCTGGCCGCTTGCGTAAGCAACTCTGGTATCGAGAGTTGAAGCTGCGTTAAATATGCTCTACGCTCCTTTTTTGGAGCCTAACGCAGTCTTTATGTGGACCCTCAATACCAGAGTTATTTTTATGTTGCGGCCAGAAAAAAGCCGGCGTTAGCTTTTCGGGTCGTTACCGACAAAACTCTAAATCTAGCCGTGAGTCTGTTTTCTCTAAAAAAAAGGCACTTGAGAGGTGACATTATTACTTTATATAAATATACTCAAGGCTGAAATACAGAGATGGCAGAAGCGCTGTTTATTCTAAGAAAATTGTTTGTGAGAAGTGGTCATAATTTAAGGCTGGAGGAAAGGAGATTTAATCTCCTGCAACGGAAACATTTTTTTATTGTAAGAACAATCAAATTGTGGAACTCATTACCAAAGGAGGTAGTGAATGCCAATACCTTAGATACATTTAAAAATGGTTTGGATACATTTCTGGCTAGAAACAGAATTCATGGATATGATTGCTTGTGTTAAATGGGTCACCTTTGAATGGGATACATTTAAGCTCAACTGGAGCTTTTTTGTAAGCATATTAGATTTGTATAGGTCGAACTCGATGGACTTCATTTTTTTTTTTCAACCTCATCTACTATGTTAAAAACTGGTAGTAAAATTTAAAGCAATCTCATGGCAAAACCTTAAGGGGCATATTTATTAAGCTCCGCTGCTTCATAAACTGTCCGCCTGCTCTGAGGAGGCGAACAGCGATCGACAGAAATCAACCCGATCAAATACAATTGGGTTTATTGACACCCCCTGCTAGCGGCCTATTGGCCGCAAATCTGCAGGGAGAACTGCTGGTGCGATGCTGAATGCAGAGAGCATATGCTGTCCGCATTCAGCGATGTCTGTCGGACATGATATGCTGATCGGATCATGTCGGACAGACATTTGATAAATAGGCCCCTAAGTGTTAATGTCTTATTTTTTTTCTCACAATGGCATACGTTCAGTGACCTAGAATTGAATTTCTAATACATTGGTTGTATTAAAGATGCTTGACAAAGCGGAACGATAATTTTTTATACTTCTTGAGTGCTAACTTCGCTCAAGGTAAAAAAATGATCACCCTTGAAATAGCACTGGTATTAAAAGTTGAAAGTAAAATGTTAGTGTGTTTAAGTCTCCAAACATTTTTTCTTCTATGGGGAGCGTTAAAGAAAGCCTTTTCAGTTTATCGCTTGCACACTAACCCAAATCAGTGCTAGAACAACTGCGTTAAAGTCGAAGGTACAAAAGGAATACTTCAAATACCCATATATAAACTGTATATATTTAGAACTATATACAGTATATACAGTATATAGACACTGTATATATTATTATTATATTTAAAAATAAAACTTTTTTTCTAAGTGAAGAAAATAGGAATACAAGTATTTATATTAAAATAAAACATAAAAACATTAAAATTGATTTTAAATTATATTGCATGTTTCAAGGTATTTGTCTGAACATATATATATATATATATATATATATATATATATATATATATATATATGTATGTTAGAGATGTGCATAATCATTTATTTTTCATGAAAATAATATCCAAATTAATTCACCTATGAAATTTTAAGAAAACAAAAATAATGAAGAAATGTTACTGTATTCATTTGTTTTCTTTACAGTAGTAGGCCCAGCTCATATACCAAAAAGACAGTCCATCAGCAAAATACAAATAGGGGTAAAGCAGTACCAGAATCCAGTGAACTATCCTGGGTCAAACACAGCAATCAGTCCTTAATCAAACATATGGGATAAGGCAAAGGAAGAATCCAGAAAGGTCAGCCAGTTTGAGGAATCCATTTTCAGAAAGGTAATTAGGATACAAATAGTAACAAACAGGTACTGAGTACACAGATGTCTAAACACTGAGTGCAAACAACATGAAGGATTTAAAGAGACAGGCTCCACCCCTATGTCTGAGCATTGAATACAAACAACATGTAGGATTTAAAGGGACAGGTTCTTGCATCAGAGAAAGTGTAGCAGGTAAAGGATCTAATATCACTGAATGCTCAAAATAAAAAGGGGGGAACTTTCCAACTCTGCAAGATCTCTCTCATTTATGTATTTGAAGGCGAGACAAGCCCAGTGCAATAAAGTACTGTGTGAAAAATCACAATATTAGTTTAAAGGATAAAGAAAGTTTAAAAGGGCTGATGGAAAATGAGCACCTAGTGATTCAGCAGGCCGATAAGGGTGGAGGCATTGTATTCCTAGACAAAGGAGACTATCTGTCAGAGGCATACCGAAAACTTAATGCGTCAGAAACTTATATAACATTGAGGGGCAATCCCAGCAAGAGCTTCCTAAACAAATATATGGAAGATATAAATAAAGTATATCAAGAATTAATATTAGATCTTAGAGAATGGAAATATTTAGCCAATGAAGAACCCAAGATGGCTATATTTTATTACCTGCCTAAGATCCATAAACAACTTGAAAGACCACCGGGCAGACCCATCATTTCGGGGATTGACTACCTGACAGCGAGGCTGTCTGAATATGTAGATGTCTTCATGAAACTGATGGTCCTAAATTTGAGGTCATATCTAAGAGATAGCCCTAATCTTTTACAGATTGTGGGAGATCTTGAATGGAAACCAACATATAGATAGGCATCCCTAGACGTTACGGCACCTTTCAATTTGAGGACAAGTTTTATTTGCAAAAAAATGGGACAGCAATGGGGATGAAATTCACCCCTAATTTTGCCAACCTCTATATGGGGGCCTTTGATATACAAAGGGATGTCCTATAAACATAGCAGTGTCATATTCTGGCGAAGGTTCATTGATGACATCCTGATTATCTGGGAGGGCAATTTATGCAGAATTATAACAGAGATGAAATAAATAATCTAGATGTTACTTTATATGTAGTAGATGGTGAGATATGTAGCAAGTTATACCGCAAAGACATAGATACAAACGGTTATGTAGATGCCCAAAATGCTCACCATCCAAGATAGATTAAGAACATACCGTTCAGGCAGTTCCAACAGTTGAGGCAAAATTGCACTAGAGTGGTAGACTTTGAAGAGGAGGCAGAAAGACTAAAGAATAGGTTCAGAGAGAAACATTTTCAAGAAAAAGTGATAATTTAATCATATGAAAAATCTAAGATATTGGTCAGGAACACACTTATAAATGAGGAGGCCAACCAAATAGTGAGTACCTAGACTGGGACACTAGAAAAGAAAAAAATCAGCTAGTTATCAGGGCACCACACACAAGAAAAGAAGTAGGGTGAACCTTGTTACAACATTCAATGACTGTTTCTGGCGAATTAGAAACATTCGGCTAGATTACGAGTTGTGCGTTAGAGTAATAAAGCAGCGTAAAGAGGTCCTAACGCAGTTTTTTTACACCCGCTGGTATTACAAGTCTTGCAGGTTTAGGGTTACCAAACACTTCTTTGGCCTTACCGCAAAACGACTTACGTAAACTTCGTAAAGTCTTTTTTCTATGGGACTTACATAGCGCTGATATTATGAGTCTGTCCTAGGAGGCCAAAAATTGAGCGGTACACCCTACCCTGTCAAGAGTCCTAGGCCTAGATTTGGAGTTTGGCGGTAAAAGGGCTGTTAACGCTCCGCGGGCTTTTTTCTGGCCGCACCATAAAATTAACTCTGGTATCGAGAGTTCAAACAAATGCTGCGTTAGGCTCCAAAAAAGGAGCGTAGAGCATTTTTACCGCAAATGCAACTCTCGATACCAGCGGTGCTTACGGACGCGGCCAGCCTCAAAAACGTGCTCGTGCACGATTCCCCCATAGGAAACAATGGGACTGTTTGAGCTGAAAAAAAACCTAACACCTGCAAAAAAGCAGCGTTCAGCTCCTAACGCAGCCCCATTGTTTCCTATGGGGAACACTTCCTATGTCTGCACCTAACACTCTAACATGTACCCCGAGTCTAAAAACCCCTAACCTTACACTTATTAACCCCTAATCTGCCGCCCCCGCTATCGCTGACACCTGCATATTTTTTTTAACCCCTAATCTGCCGCTCCGTAAACCGCCGCAACCTACGTTATCCCTATGTACCCCTAATCTGCTGCCCTAACATCGCCGACCCCTATATTATATTTATTAACCCCTAATCTGCCCCCCTCAACGTCGCCGACACCTGCCTACACTTATTAACCCCTAATCTGCCGAGCGGACCTGAGCGCTACTATAATAAAGTTATTAACCCCTAATCCGCCTCACTAACCCTATCATAAATAGTATTAACCCCTAATCTGCCCTCCCTAACATCGCCGACACCTACCTTCAATTATTAACCCCTAATCTTCCGAGCGGAGCTCACCGCTATTCTAATAAATGTATTAACCCCTAACGCTAAGTCTAACCCTAACACTAACACCCCCATAACTTAAATATAATTTACATCTAACGAAATTAATTAACTCTTATTAAATAAATGATTCCTATTTAAAGCTAAATACTTACCTGTAAAATAAATCCTAATATAGCTACAATATAAATGATAATTATATTATAGCTATTTTAGGATTAATATTTATTTTACAGGCAACTTGGTATTTATTTTAACTAGGTACAATAGCTATTAAATAGTTAAGAACTATTTAATAGCTACCTAGTTAAAATAATAACAAATTTACCTGTAAAATAAATCCTAACCTAAGATATAATTAAACCTAACACTACCCTATCAATAAAATAATTAAATAAACTACCTACAATTACCTACAATTAACCTAACACTACACTATCAATAAATTAATTAAACACAATTGCTACAAATAAATACAATTAAATAAACTAGCTAAAGTACAAAAAATAAAAAAGAACTAAGTTACAAAAAATAAAAAAATATTTACAAACATAAGAAAAATATTACAACAATTTTAAACTAATTACACCTACTCTAAGCCCCCTAATAAAATAACAAAGCCCCCCAAAATAAAAAATTCCCTACCCTATTCTAAATTAAAAAAGTTACAAGCTCTTTTACCTTACCAGCCCTGAACAGGGCCCTTTGCGGGGCATGCCCCAAGAATTTCAGCTCTTTTGCCTGTAAAAGAATAAATACAATACCCCCCCAACATTACAACCCACCACCCACATACCCCTAATCTAACCCAAACCCCCCTTAAATAAACCTAACACTAAGCCCCTGAAGATCTTCCTACCTTGTCTTCACCATACCAGGTTCACCGATCCGTCCTGGCTCCAACATCTTCATCCAACCCAAGCGGGGGTTGGCGATCCATCATCCGGTGCTGAAGAGGTCCAGAAGAGGCTCCAAAGTTTCCTCCTATCCGGCAAGAAGAGGACATCCGGACCGGCAAACATCTTCTCCAAGTGGCATCTTCGATCTTCTTCCATCCGGTGCGGAGCGGGTCCATCTTGAAGCAGGCGACGCGGATCCATCCTCTTCTTCCGTTGTCTCCCGACTAATGACGGTTCCTTTAAGGGACGTCATCCAAGATGGCGTCCCTCGAATTCCGATTGGCTGATAGGATTCTATCAGCCAATCGGAATTAAGGTAGGAATTTTCTGATTGGCTGATGGAATCAGCCAATCAGAATCAAGTTCAATCCGATTGGCTGATCCAATCAGCCAATCAGATTGAGCTCACATTCTATTGGCTGTTCCGATCAGAAAATAATAAACAAATGAATAAACAAATTACAGAAAATTAAATTAATTACACCTAATCTAATAGCCCTATTAAAATAAAAAATAGCCCCCCCAAAATAAAAAAGACCTAGCCTAAACTAAACTATCAATAGCCCTTAAAAGGGCCTTTTGCGGGGCATTGCCCCAAAGTAATCAGCTCTTTTACCTGTAAAACAAAATACAAACAACCCCCCCAACAGTAAAACCCACCACCCACACAACCAACCCCCCAAATAAAATCCTAACTATAAAAACCTAAGCTCCCCATTGCCCTGAAAAGGGCATTTGGATGGGCATTGCCCTTAAAAGGGCAGTTAGCTCTTTTGCCTCCCAAACCCTAATCTAAAAAATAAAACCCACCCAATACACCCTTAAAAAAACCTAACACTAACCCCCTGAAGATCGACTTACCGGGAGACGTCTTCATCCAAGCCGAGCGAAGTGGTCCTCCAGATGGGCAGAAGTCTTCATCCAAGCCGGACAGAAGTGGTCCTCCAGACGGGCAGAAGTCTTCATCCAGACGGCATCTTCTATCTTCATCCGTCCGGCGCGGAGCGGGTCCATCTTCAAGACATCCGACGCGGAGCATCCTCTTCTGGCGACGACTAAAACTGAATGAAGGTACCTTTAAGTGACGTCATCCAAGATGGCGTCCTTTAGATTCCGATTGGCTGATAGAATTCTATCAGCCAATCGGAATTAAGGTAGAAAAAAATATTATTGGCTGATGCAATCAGCCAATAGGATTGAGCTTGCATTCTATTGGCTGATTGGAACAGCCAATAGAATGCGAGCTCAATCCTATTGGCTGATTGCATCAGCAAATAGGATTGAACTTCAATCCAACTGGCTGATCCAATCAGCCAATAGGATTTTTTCTACCTTAATTCCAATTGGCTGATAGAATTCTATCAGCCAATCGAAATCTAAGGGACGCCATCTTGGATGACGTCACTTAAAGGTACCTTCATTCTGTTTTTGTCGTCGCAAGAAGAGGATGTTCCGCTTCGGATGTCCTGAAGATGGACCCGCTCCGCGCCGGATGGATGAAGATAGAAGATGTAGTCTGGATGAAGACTTCTGCCTGTCTGGAGGACCACTTCTGCCCGGCTTGGATGAAGACTTCTGCCCATCTGGAGGACCACTTCGCCCGGCTTGGATAAAGACGTCTCCCGGTAAGTCAATCTTCAGGGGGTTAGTGTTAGGTTTTTTAAGGGTGTATTGGGTGGGTTTTATTTTTTAGATTAGGGTTTGGGCAGCAAAAGAGCTAACTGCCCTTTTAAGGGCAATGCCCATCCAAATGCCCTTTTCAGGGCAATGGGGAGCTTAGGTTTTTTTAGATAGTATTTTATTTGAGGGGTTGGTTGTGTCGGTGGTGGGTTTTACTGTTGGGGGGGTTGTTTGTATTTCTTTGGGGCAATGCCCCGCAAAAGACCCTTTTAAGGGCTATTGGTAGTTTAGTTTAGGCTATGGGTTTTTTTATTTTGGGGGGGCTTTTTTATTTTAATAGGGCTATTAGATTAGGTGTAATTAGTTTAAATTTCTGTAATTTGTTTATTATTTTCTATAATTTAGTGGGGGGTTTTTGTACTTTAGCTAATTTAATTTAATTTAATTTAGGTAATTGTATTTAATTTAGTTAATTTATTTAATTGTAGTGTAGTGTTAGGTGTAATTGTAACTTAGGTTAGGTTTTATTTTACAGGTAAATTTGTATTTATTTTAGCTAGATAGTTATTAAATAGTTAATAACTATTTAATAACTATTCTACCTAATTAAAATAAATACAATCTTGCCTGTAAAATAAAAATAAATCCTAAACTAGCTACAATGTAACTATTAGTTATATTGTAGCTAGTTTAGGGTTTATTTTACAGGTAAGTATTTAGTTTTAAATAGGAATAATTTAGTTAATGATAGGAATATTTATTTAGATTTATTTAAATTATATTTAAGTTAGTGGGTGTTAGGTTTAAGGTTAGACCTAGGTTTAAGGGTTAATAACTTTAATATAGTGGCGGCGACGTTGGGGGCGGCAGATTAGGGGTTAATAAATGTAGGTAGGTGGCGGCGATGTTAGGGATGGCAGATTAGTGGTTAATAATATTTAACTAATGTTTGCGAGATGGGAGTGTGGCGGTTTAGGAGTTAATATGTGTATTATAGTGGCAGCAACGTTATGTGGCGGCGGCGACATTGGGGGCGGTAGATTAGGGGTTAATAAATATAATGTAGGCGTCAGCGATGTTGGGGGCAGCAGATTAGGGGTTCATAAGTATAATGTAGGTGGCAGCGGTGTCCCGAGCGGCAGATTAGGGGTTAATAATATAATTCAGGTGGCGGCGATATCGGGGGCGGCAGATTAGGGGTGTTTAGACTCAGGGTTCATGTTAGGGTGTTAGGTGTAGACATAACTTTTATTTCCCCATAGGAATCAATGGGGCTGCGTTAAGGAGTTTTACACTGCTTTTTTGCATGTGTTAGACTTTTTTTCAGCTGGCTCTCCCCGTTGATTCTTGTTGGGAAATCGTGCATGAGCACGTTACACCAGCTCACTGCTGACTTAAGCAGCGCTGGTATTGGAGTGCGGTAATGAGCAAAAGTTTCTGAAAACTCGTAAAACCAGAGCTGCAGGTAAGTGAGCGGTGAGAGAAAACTGCTTGTTAGCACCGCATTGCCTCTAACGCAAAACTCGTAATCTAGGTGATTGTGAATAAACACTGGTCTATCGTAAAGAAAGACCCCCTATTAAAAGAGGCAATAGAAGACAAACCAGACATTACGTTTAGGAAGAACATGAATTTTAAAAATATGCTAGCCCCTAGTGTTTTGAGAAAAAAGAAAAAAATAACTAGCTGGGGGATAAATGGCCTTAAAGTAGAATGACCATATTGCCGCTTTAAAAAGGGACACATATGAAAAATACATATGTCAGGGTTCTTATATAAAACATTTCTTTAAATAGCCCTGAAAACAGCCCTGACATATGTATTTTTTATGTGTGTCCCTTTTTAAAGTGGCAATATGGTCACCCTACCTTAAAGGCTTCTACAAGTGCCCTAGAAAGAATTGTGTGTGCTGCAAACATACAAACAGCAACAAAAAATATAATAAATTTGCAGACACAACTACAGGCGCAGAATGATTTCCTTTAAAGAAACTGCTTAATTGCAAATCGGACCATGTGGTATACCTGTTAAAATGTACATGCAAGGTACTAATGAGGTATGTAGATAGAACCAAAAGGGGCTTGAAGATAAGATGCCTGGAGCATATGAAAAATATAGAGGCAAGCATTTTAAAAAATCCACTCAAATTTGATTTAAATAATTACATTTATTGTTATCTTCAAATGAAGCTATAATTTTAGAGTGAGTGTGAAATCACTTGCCCGCAAAAATGAACACTGCAAGATCTGTACTAGGTTTTTCAGTAATGGGGTCGATGTTATGCCATTAACAAAGATGGCCATCGAAGCATCAATCTGCCAGGAGTGTTTCTGTACATGATGGGGTCAATTTATCAAGCTCCGTAATGCCGCCTTTAATCTGCAGGGGGCGGCATTGCACCATCAGTTCACAAGAACTGTTGGTGCAATGATAAATGCTGACAGCGTATTTATCGATGTGCGGCAGACATGATAAGCTACATCGTATCATGTCCGTCCGCATAATAATAAATAGACCCCAATGAGTGTTAGGGGGGTGGCCTCTACCTCTGATGAAGTAGCCAATAGCGCTACAAAACACGTCAGGCTCAGCCCCCGCCATCCGACACTGCTTGCAAACAGCGAAATAGCTAATCAGCTGTTGCGGTTTATCTTCTGCATTTAGTGCTGATCAGGCTTGTGCTGGTAGCAACAGTGTCTGGATTTATTTATTTATATATTTTATATTCGTTTTTACCATGTTTTAATGGTCGTCTGTGACCTTTCTGTTTTTAAGAAGTTACTTTAAACTTTATGTACTAATAAACTCTTGTATATACATGATCCTGTCCCCTCCTGTTAGATAAAAAAGACTTTGGTAGTCTATGCATCTAAGGGTGTACACACACTGTCTAAGTGCATCTAAACGGACCCAAGGATCCATAAAGATCATTCCCCCAAGCATGGTTATCTACAACTATTTATCAAGGGCCTGCAACATACCTCATACGTTTGAGGTGAAATCACGTGAGTGTGCTGCACTTTTTTACTTTGAGGATAGAAAAGTTTTAATCTTATTGCACTAGGTGCACCCCCTGTGCGCTTGTCTTTTCTCTGCTCTATAGACTACTTGGGGAGGATTCTCTCCACAAGAGGTGAATCTGTGCATGGACTGAGCTGCACGCCATTGGGAAATCATTGGAACAGTGCCAAGGGATACATATTAGACATTCTCTCCCAAGGACTGCCTGTATCTGTGTTTACCTGTTGTATCTACTGATTGTATCAATATCAGATACTCATATATTCAACGTATTATGTGGAGGTGTCATTTCTGGATCTGCATGCAGACTCATTTGGAGACTACTGCTCTACGGCTTACATAGATATAGAAAGATATATATTAGATTGTGGTATTTACATATTAATAATGCTCATAGTCTGTCTGGCCACCAGCGCTGTTTTACTCTTTTCTCTTTAAATAAAAAGACACTTTTCTTTTATGTGAAGAACATAGGAATTTTAAGTATTCCTAACTTACTTTGGGTTTAGAGCAGTTGGTCTAGCGTGGTGTTGGGTTAGCATGCGAGCGATAACTTATTTTTTTTCAGTGCTCCCCAAAGAAATCTATGGGGAGAAGAGGTTAACGCTGTTGTGATAATTAAAGTCTTGAATTTAGTGCACCTTGATCTTTCACTCTAGCTCTGACTTTTTAATTTCAACTTGTAATACCATTGCTAATGCAGCCAAGATATGTTTTTACTTTTAGCACAGTTAAAGCAACACTTGTAGAAACAAATGGGAAGAGCACAGCTCCAGGTTCTGCACAAATGGCAACTAATTAACCATCACAGATGCTGAAAGCAGTGTAAACGACACTTGAAAAGTTCCAGTACTGAGGTGCCAGCCTAAAAAGAGGGGTCGAGCGAATCCACAAAGCAAATGTAGAATGAAGAGGTAGGCAGCACACCAGGGTATTCGTTAAAATCTTGATACTTTATTCCAACATGATAAAAATACACACAAACTCACGAACAGGAGGAAAGGGGGCGTTCCTTACGTGTTTCGTGCCATGCAGCACTTAGTCATAGGATAACGAGAAAGTCCGGTAACAGCACCTATATGCTCAGCTAATCCAATAGCATTCCAGACACAAATGACCAGTGCCATCACTGAGTCTAACGTTAAAACACTTGGTGTTAATATACATGCAATTAAAACAAATACATATAAAAATGATTTTCAGAGAAAAGATTATAAACAAGGAATAACCATAGTACCTTCATTAATCTTGTAAAAAAAATTGTGCCTTCATGACTAGGTTTTTATAGGCCGTGCCTACATGTATGCTAAGTCCAAACAAAGCCATTAAAGTGCCTCAACATACTACCGGTCTCCCACCCCTCAAAAGCTCACAATCATCCAAAACCCATATAGCCGTAAATTTAGCTCTTTTGCCCCTGTTACGGAGGAAGACGTTTCTGCCCTTATACTATCCTCTCACCTCACTACCTGTCCCCTTGACCCCATCCCCTCACAGCTACTCCCCTCCCTCTCTTCTACCCTTACCCCTCAGCACTGGTATAGTTCCCACATCTCTTAAACATGGATTAGTCACACTTATCCTCAATAAAACTTCTCTCGATCCAACCTCCCCACCTAACTACCGCCCTATTTCTCTACTCTCTCTTGCCTCAAAGCTTCTTGAAAAGCTAGTATATGCAGGTCTATTCCATTTCCTTACATTAAACGGCCTCCTTGATCCACTGCAATCTGGATTTCGCCCCCTTCACTCAACAGAGACAGCAATTGTTAAGGTTACCAGCGACCTACTTACAGCAAAACCCAAAGGCCACTTCTCTCTACTTATCCTCCTTGATCTTTCTGCATCCTTTGATACTGTTAACCACCCTCTTTGCTCCATACCCTCCAATCCTTCGGCATCTGTGACATAGCTCTTTCTTGGTTCTCTTACTATCTGTCTAACCGTACCTTTAGTGTAGCCTTCTCTGGGGCATCCTCTGCCCCGTTACCTCTTTCTGTTGGGGTACCACAAGGCTCTGTCCTCGGTCCCCTTCTCAATCTACACGTCCTCATTAGGTTCCTTAATAAAGTCCCACGGGTTTCATTATCATTTGTATGCAGACGATACCCAAATCTACCTATCTGCACCAGAACTATCTCCTTCCTTGCTATCCTATGTCACTAACTGTCTCTCTCATATCTCATCTTGGATGTCCTCTCACTACCTCAAGCTAAATCTCTCCAAAACTGAGCTCCTTATTTTCCCTCCTTCCAAAATCTCCACCCCCATGTCTCTATAACTGTTGATAACTCCATCATTACCCCAACCTCACATCAGTGGCGGCTGGTGACTTTTGAAGATGGGGGAGCACTAGCCCCGCCCCTCAGATGGCTCCGCCCATTTTATTGTATGTGTGTGTGTATGTATATATATATATATATATATATATATATATATATATATATATATATATATACACACACATACACACACACTCTGCCAGTTACCTTAACACATCCTTGTACAAGGTGAGGGCAGTGTGTTATGTGTATTACTATATATTAGTAGACTATTACTAATAGTAATATATACTATATAATAAAAGCAGCTACAAGCCTACACAACTCATTTGACTATCATCAATCAATTATAATAAAATTTTCTTTTATGTAAATTATCATTTACCAATTACAATTACCATTATTATTTTATTAATAAAATATAACATAACTAATTCATTACTTTAAAAAATAAAATGCAGGAAAATTTGGCGCCATAATTCTCAGTAGTCCTGCTTTCACTCACACACTACTAGTATGATTTCTTGAATTTAATATCTCTACTCTGGGGCTGGGCAGGGCACTGGCTGCTCACAGGGGGTAGATATGTACATTGTTCATGTTCACCTAATAACACAGTCTGACCCTAGTCTACACTAGTACAGCCTAATGTGTGGGGCTATTCCACAATATCTTATTCACAGTCAATTTCACACCAAAATTTTCAATACGCACTGCGCAGTTGAGACCTAAATTGGAAGACTATCTTCAGAATTGAGCAGACTGTGAGCAGACTGAATCTTCGAAATAAATCTTTCCCCTATGCACCGGACCGGCCAGGGAGGCATGAAGTCAGACTGCAGCCAGCAATGTATATCCTCCATTCCTCCCGCAGTACACGCCTCTGCTTTGGATTAAGTTTGTGTGGTGTTGTGTGTGTCTAAGTTACAGAGTTAGCAAGATGTAGAAACGTATTTGTCTTGGGCTGCAGACACTCATTTTATTATAACTTAAAGTAATAATAAAATTAGTGTCTGCAGCCCAAGACAAATACGTTTCTAGTACATCTTGCTAACTCTGTAACTTAGACACACACAACACCACACAAACTTCATCGAAAGCAGAGGCGTGTACTGCGGGAGGAATGGAGGATATTATACATTGATGGCTGCGAGTGCGGTCTGACTTCAATGCCTCCCTGGTCCGGTGCATAGGGGAAAGATTTATTTTGAAGATTCAGTAACAGTCTGCTCAATTCTGAAGATAGACTTTCAATTTAGATGCTGGTTTATCCTGGGAGTCCCGTGCGGTCAAACCAGACTCCAGATCTCAACTGCGCAGTGCGTATTGAAATTTTTTGTGTGGTGGCCTGGTGTCGTATGTGTCTAAGTTACAGAGTTAGCAAGATGTAGAAATGTATTTGCCTTGGGCTGCAGACACTCATTTTATTATTACTTTAAGTAATAATAAAATGAGTGTCTGCAGCCCAAGACAAATACGTTTCAACATCTTGCTAACTCTGTAACTCTTAGACACACACAAACTTAAGCAGAGGTACACTGGGGCCCTGGGGGAGCAATGGATATGTGCAGTCAGTGCCAGCTAGCCCACGGCAGGGCTAAAAGTAGGGGGAAAAGATAGACTGTTACACTAGTACTACTTACAATTTAGATGCTCGTTTCTCCCGGGAGTCCCGGCCAAACCAGACTCCAGATATCAGGCTAATCCAACTGCGCAGTGAAAATTTTTGGCGCGACTGAGTGCTCTAGGGCTACAAAGCCTCCTGGTGCGCGGTGCTAATAAAGAAGTGCGCAGTGTCACTCAAATCAATGCGCGGCCTCCCTGCCGCGCTCATTAGAGGGAACATTGCCCCCTAGTGAAGGCGCCACTGCCTCCACACACACAGTTCTTAGTGTGCGAGTGTCACATGACAGCTGGCTCTCGCACACTAAGAGCTGTGCGGTTAGGAGACCTATGGGCTGGCCTGTAGGTGGCGCTGCTGTCAATGCAGTTGTCAAAGTGGATAGTTATTTTGCCTATACTTCTATCTACCGCACTGCTCATCATGTGCGATAGATAGAAGTATTAGGCAAATGCCCATTCCACTTTCAGCCTAAATAAGGCAATTTTAATATTTTTACTTAAAACTGCAGTGCCTGGAGTATTTTTTAATTTAATCAGCAAAAAAGGTCAGCAAAAAAGGTTTAAAAAAGTAATTATTTTTTTCTTTCTCACTTTTTTTTTTTTCTTTTTTTTTTGTTCATCAGGGGTCAGGGGGCATCAGGGGTCCAGGGGGCTCACGTGCTCAAGTGCTCCTATAGAGGAGCCTCCACTGCCTCACATGCCTAATGTCTTGGGGTCACACTTGACTCAGATCTTTCTTTCACTCCTCACATTCAGTCCTTGGCTAAATCCTGCCATTTCCACCTTAAAAACATTTCTAAAATTAGACATTTCCTTACACAAGCCACAACTAATATTTTAATCCACTCTCTCATCCTTTCCCGCCTCCATTACTGCAACTCTGTCCTCTTTGGTCTCCCCAGCTGCTATCTAGCTCCTTTACAATCCATAATGAATGCCTCTGCCAGGCTCATCTTCCTTACACGTCACTCTTCATCTGCTGCACCTCTCTGCCAATCCCTTCACTGGCTTCCTCTTGCTTCCAGGATTAAACACAAAATTCTCACTCTGACATACAAAGCCCTCAACTGCACTGCTCCCCCCTATATCTCAGACCTTTTCTCCTGATACTTTCCCTCCCATCCCCTACGACAGTGCAACTCTTGGCAGGGCCCTCTACCCATCTGATCTCTATAAATGTTTCCTTGTATTCCGTGTTTATAGAGCTGCAGAATCTGTTGGCGCTCTACAAACAACTGAAAATAATAATAATTTTAAAGCCTGTTATTAAGAAATCAGTACTGTTAGTAACAATCACAACAGTGCGAGTGTGACTATGGGGTCAATTTATTAAATGCCGGGCAGACATGATTCACTGTCGCTGTCGGCATTTAACATTGCACAAGCATTTCTTGTGAAATGTTTGTGCAATGCCACCCCCTGCACATTTGCGGACAATTGTGTCAATCATACTGATTGTATCTGATTGGGATGATTGCAGTCCGACACCTAAAAGGCAGGGAAGTTAGGGAGCAGCGGTCATAAGACTTCTGTTTCCGGTGAGCCTGAAACTATGGAGGTATATAGCAGTATGCGCTGCTTATGAAATCTACCCCTTAGAATCAAACATTAGTAGAAAGAGATTACTACAGGCCATAAGTGACTTTTCCTACAGATTCCCATAGCTGTACAGGATATCACATGCTCAACACATACTGTATATACATGAGCCTAAACATATGCAAATGTGTGCCCTGTTCCATGTATACAGCCTACACAATAGTGATAGAGTTTTAATGAATCAATACCATTTATGTTAAAAGACCTCTACAATGTTCCCGGTGGCCATTTCAGAGTGTTTAGCTCAATTGCAAGATAATGGGCTGTTTATATCTAGTCTTGGAATACTTGAAAAGATGTCCAAAATGCCATTTGAGGCTTTATCAAGTGCCTTTATGTGTCGAAATTTGAAAAGTCAAAACTGAAAAGCTGTTAAAAAGACTCTCGAAAATGGATTGTGATTACTGAGAACTTTTAGGCAAATTAGTAAAAAAAGGGCTTTCAGCGAGGATCCCAAAATACAATTGCAGGTGTTAAAAAAAAGCCAGAAAAGAGCAGAAAGGCCCAGTGATAGATTGAGATTGACCCATTTTTTTAAAGAATATACATTTTAGTAGAGGTGTGCAGTCAACAAAAATTCATCGCAGTCAAATTTTTGAATATCCTTAGAACATTTACTTTAATTTTCATTAAATAACTATAGAAGTTCCAAAGTTAAAGGTGAAAAGTTCAATTAGCATGCTGGAGAGCCGTGCTAACCTGGTCTTCTTCTTCACAGAACTCCGGCTGCTCTAATAGGAAGCTTAGAGCAATGGCTCCCAGTGCCAGAGTTCTGTGAAAAAGAGAACCGGGTTAGCGCAATGGCTCTCCAGTGCACCAAAGGAAATTATTTTAACAATTTAAAGGAAATGATTCAGATACAATTTTGTGAACGCTAGTACTGTTAGTAACAATCACAACTGTGTGAGTGTGATTCAGAATCAAACATTAGGAAAAGGAGATTGCTACAGGCTATTTTTTCATTTTTATTAATTTTTTTTGGTGCATTCGTTAAGATATACATTTTGTGGAAACAAAATGAATATCCCTGTTTGTTCAAGAATTTGCATTCATGATGACACCGAATGAAAATGCCTAAATTTTACTATTAGTATTAATAAAGCTACCACAGATACCTTTTCTTTTCTTTTTTTTTTCTTCTCCATTTCATTTCTCCTCTATTCCATTTATTTTTTTCCTTTCCCCCTCTCTATAACATATGTTTAAAGTAATATATGAGATAGGTTCGTTTTGTACCATGGATTCAGATGATGCCAATAATTCAATTTACAAAGAAGAACTCACATAAATACCCAGACCGAGAGAAGATCACCAACAGTCCGGTTTTTGGAAAAATTTGGGGTTCCAATGTGCATAACTTTTTCTAACTTCCTCTACTTCTTGGAACCCTTTTGTCTTAGCTTTGGATGAAACAAATATGAACAATGGGCTGATGGGATATTTAGGACACGAGGGTTTTTCTCTTCTCACATATGTTGTTGTTCTATCATGGTACCATTCTGTCACAACTGCCTATGTTAAGACCTGTATTAGAACCGTCTATTCATTTCGCATTGTATCCTTGTTGAAAATTGAAAATAAAAAGAAACATAATTAAAAAAAAAATAAAAAAAAAAATAAAAATTATTTGTTAGCCTAAAAGGACTCAGATATATGTAACTTATGACTTTATACCATGGTTACATCACAATGGCTTTGCTAGATAATTCCTTGAGAGAATTGCATAATAATTCACTGCTTCAAAAAAAACACCATTGGTAAAAGCAACAAGTCAGATTGTCCCTCTGCTGTTAAGATCATAATAGTCCTTCTCTGATATTAGAAATCCAAAATCTTTTACACTTGGATTCCCTTTTACTCGCAGTGTCTAGAATATTTAAATATTTACAAGATTTTAGAAATAGCAAATGTCCTCTGTCAAGATGGATCAGGAAAATTATCCATGGTCAAATATTATTTCCATTCTTGGTTATTCCGTATAAAATGCAGCTTTGTCGAGGGGGGCAGAGCCGACTACCAAGATGGAAGGTCACACTTAATCTGAGCTCCATTGAGAAGCTAACTAAGGAGCCTTATCTACCAATGTAGAACACTCTACATTAAGGTTTGAGGTTACATATCACGGAGGGCAATTTGAGACTTTACACTAAACCCTTATGAGATATCCTAACAAGGGATAAGACAATAAGCTCAGCACACTTAAAAACGACATTGCAGCAGCTGAAGCAGCATTCACAAGTCAGAATTACTTACCCAACCACCTGAACAACCAATACTTTCAATTAATCCAGAGTTATATATACTGCACCACGCCACTGTAATGGCATCAAAAAGGAATAATAAAGGTGACAAAACACACAAATCTCAAATATCAGCCACAGCTTAGATGAACACAGAGCGCTTAGCTCATCACAATGGTCTGACATAAAACCAGAAAATGATGATCCAAATCTAATTCAGAAGGCCACAGATCCCATGGAAGATAATATACCACTAACAAAGGCAGACATCAGTTCCCTACTGACTAAGGCTGATTTAAACTCTTTTATACAACAAGTAGGCAAAATGCTTAAAGAAGGATTAGCCGTAGTAAAGAAGGAAATTACAGATCTGGGCTAGTGGATTGAATATGCAGAGGAACAGACTGATGATCTGGCAAACACAGTAGATAATTATTCCAAATGCTTCTAAGCACATGAATTGCAAATTCAACAACTCAAATACCAATTAGAAGATTTGGACAACAGAAGGAAAAGACAAAACCTCAGAATTCGAGGCGTTCCTGAGAACATCAGCACAAAAATCCTGCAGCAATACCTGCAGAAACTCTTTCAATACTTAATAAATGACACAACAATCCCTCCCTTCCAACTTGATAGAGCACATAGGGCCCTTCGCTCCAGACTACGAGACAGAGAACCACCACAAGACATCATACTAAAATACCATAAATTCCAGGATAAAGAGAGGATCTCTCAGGCTGCAAGGAAACTCTCACCGCTACAATTTGAAGGGCATTCCTTACAGATTTATGCAGACCTGAACCCTATGACACTCAGCAATAGGAAAGAAGACAGATTCCTCACAGACCAACTAAGACAGCATAAAATCAAATACAGATGGGGATTCCCATTTAGCATAAAAGTGCTCAGAGACAATAAGATGTATACAAATCCACAGAAGACCTAGAAGAATTCTGCAGAGCACTGGAGATACCTATGCCAACATTACCACGACTACAAGCATACCTTCGGAACAGCAACAGCCACCCTGAGCAACGACCCCAGCTGCAAAGATCTCATTGGAACAAAGTTAATAGAAAGCACCATAGGAGCCCTCCATCCCTACCCTCTGCAACTTCAGATACAATAGAAGCAACGTGAACCCTCAGCACAAGAGTCGTGATTAATATGGACACAGAATGGACTCATTGCATATTTAAAACTGCATAGTATCCTTTCAAATGATAAATTATAGGTGGGCAGTCGGATGACTGTTTACCCACCTAATAATGTTACCTTTTATGATGCTGCCTCACTGCACAGAACATAATCTTTCCTGAAACATTTAACAAACACCACACTATACACTTACACACATTCTCTACCACAATCAGAATAATCTCACTCACAGAAACCACTCACCCAGACTACTTTTACATACTTACTCACCTCCACACTTGACACACTCACAACAAATTTACCATTATCCTTAGTTATGCAGTAAAACATGTTCCACGCTTTACTCACCCCCCCCCTCTATATTAGTCAACACCCATTGTCTATTATTGTTTTTGTTAATCTTTTTGATTATGTTATTGTTTTAATATATTTATATTGCACTTTCAGTTCTCGAAGAAGGTTCATTATATTGGTACTCCAATGCTACAGATCTCAACATTTTATTTTTGAGCTTATTTTTGAGCTTATTTTTGAGCTTATATATTAAGGGTCTTTTCAGAGGTCTGCTGAGAGTTCCATTATCACCTACACTGTTACCCTTTACATATTTATCCCATTGATTTGGACTGGTGCCCACTAGACCATATTTGTAACAACCATAATAGTTGTAATATTTGTAATACTGCCAATCTTCCACCGTGACTGATCTGGCAATAGTATCTCTTGAAAACAAAACACACATATATATTGTTGCAATATTGTGATTGACAAGCTGGTTTCTGCTCTATAGATTCAAACCCACGGACTGGCTATATGTATAATATATATTACTATGGGCACTTTGAGTGTGTTTAAACATACTCAATAGTAACATACATGTGTTTGAATATATTTTATGGCTATCATTATCAAATAGTTTTCCCATGTTTTTTCCTTAATAATAGCTCTTATGGCAAATGAATTTGTTGGTGCTATCGATCACCACACATCTGTCCAAATATTTTAAGGTTTAAAGCAATATTTATTTATCATGAGAATGGTCCTATTATTTTTGATGGCATTTACGTTTTCTAAACCAGGCGTAATATTTAAAAATTTAAAAATTTTAAATTTAAGATGGCCCTTACGAATTTAGTAACCATATATATATATATATATATATATATATATATATATATATATATATATATATATATATATATATTTGTATATTGTTGGAAATATATTCATTAACAGCCTATTGAGTGTTGAATAATTAACCATTGCTATTTCTAACATGATTACACCTTAGCTCTAAATAAAAGGTTCTACTATCTATTAGTAAAGGTTTTCTCTGCTCATTACATAGAGCTCTAACCTGCAGATCATTTTTCAAGATTACTAGATCATTGCATTGTATAAATCTATAAATTGTATTTTGTATTAAACAAGCGATTTAATTGAAGTTCTATAGCCATAGTTGGAATATTTTCATGTTAAATGCTGCATTTAGATGCAACAAGTAATGTACTAGTAAGAGGTTAATATGTAAGGGAGGGGTTGTAACCTCCCATTAACATTGACCAATCACTGTGTTAAGCAATCCCTTTAAATATGTTCACCTCTTAAGTGATTGCAGGTTTATGATTACGGCATTGCCGAAACTAGTCAACCACCTGCATTCCTTTTACCTGTTTGCTGTGATGTGAAGTATTGTTTTAAACAAGAAGAATAAAGAATTGGTTTTTATGCACACAAGGAACCGACTGCTGCCTCATCTTTTGCTATCTAGATCTCAACATGATAACAGATAAAAATGCATATATCCAATGTCTTATCGCCTCAAGGTTATCTATTCTATTCCACGAGGACACCACTGATCTACCCCATGGAGCTGACGGGGATTCCCAAACTAACAATAGTAAGTCCCCATACACAAATTAATCACCACACAAAATGTTACTACATTTAACAATTACTTATGGCTCTAAGCCAAGTTAATGTCCTTACAGAAAACTGTAGAGGCCTCAACTCATCCAATAAAAGATCCATTACCATGAATTTATTAAAAATCAAAAAGGGATGTGATATTCATCCAAGAAACCCATTTTCTAAAACATAAAGCCCCTAAATTTTCCTCCTCAGAATACCCAGTAGGCTTCCTTCCCTCACACTCCAGGAAAACAAATGAATGGCATGGGCATCCTATTCCACAAAAATGTACAATTCCAGTAAACTAACACATATGAAGACGTAGATGGTAGGATCTTAATACTCACTGGACTTTTATTTAACACACAGGTAACATTAGCTTGCCTCTATGCTCCTAACACCAGACAGGAGAAATGTATTGCAAGAGCTAGCAACAAACTAGTAGAATTTCGAATGGGAACAGTAATCGCTTGAGGGGATTTAAATATAACTCTCGATCCACAACTGGACAGCTCCTCTACCAAGAAGTCACAAAATACACATAGCAGTAAACGCATAGCAGAAAGCCTACATAACAACACCTTAGTCGATGTATGGCGACTGCAACATCCACGCTCCTGTGATTACACATACTATTCACACACTCAAAAATCCTACTACCTGTTAATTGACCACATCAATATAACACTAGTATCAGATACTGAAATAAAAAAAACAGCATGGTCAGATCCTTCACTAGTGGTCTTAGATCTTGACTGGCCTAATAAACCCTTTAGACAAAATAACTGGAGAATGTACAATTCCCTTTTTCATAACCCTATCATTCTAGAGGACATTAAAGAAAATATAACAGAATACTTTCATCTTAATTCTAAATCTGTCCAGAATACGGGAACCCTTCGGGATGCACATAAGACAGTAATTAGAGGACACCTAATACAGCAGAGCGCTAAGCTCAAAAGAGTGCGCCTACTCGAATACAATCACCTAACCCTGAACCTCAAGGAAGTAGAAAGGCACCATAAACTAAGCCCCCAAAACCCAGACTCCCTGACCAAACTCACAGAAGCTAGGATGCTGCTAAATTGCCACCTGTAAAAAGAAGCACATAAAAACGCCCTCTTCCTTAAAAAAAATATACTTTCAAGAGGGAAACAGAGCAGGCCCTCTCTTTGCAATAGCTTTATGCAAAAAAAAAATGCCAAAATCAAATATATAAAATAGAAGAAAAAACAGGGACATTAACACATGAAACTGTGAAAATAGCTAAAGTGTTCAGAAACTATTATGATCATATATATAATCTTGCCAACTCGCGAATAACACCTCTCGACTCTCGATATCCTCACATATTTAAGAAGCATAGACCTTCCTGAATTAACAGTTGACCAAAAAAAGACCCTAGATGATCCTATCACTATAGAAGAGATTTTGACAGCAATTCGAGACCTACCACCCGGCAAGAGCCCCGGCCCAGATGGATTTACCAACAAATACTTCAAAACCTACATTGAACTTTTAGCACCACATCTACAATCCCTATTTCAGTCATAAGATAAGCAAGAATCATTCCCTAACACAACTAAAGAAGCACACATATTGGTTTTGCCTAAACCTGGTAAACAACTAAACTCACTAAGTGACTACAGACCAATATCTCTCCTTAATACAGACCTCAATATTTATGCAAAAATATAAGCCACCCGCATTAATCAAACACTTCCATCCCCAATTTACATGAACCAAGTGGGGGTTTTTCCCAGGTAGAGAAGCCAGGGACAACACAATTAGGGCCATGGAACTAATATAATTAGCTAAAGTAAACCAAACCAAAACAATTCTATTATCCATAGACGCTGAGGAGGCCTTTGATCATCTTCACTGGCCCTTCTTGTTCCATACTCTGCCAAAATTTGGTTTTGGAGAAACTATCATCATTATAATTAAAACCCTTTGCCATACACCAATGGCAAAGATTAGAATAAGTGGGCTTTTGTCTGAAAGCTTCCAAATAGGCAATGGTACAAGACAAGGATGCTCCTTATCCCCACTAGTCTTTGTCCTTAGCATCAAAAGCCTAGCAGCACAAATTAGACAAAACACTAAGATCACAGGCATACCCCTAGATAATAATAACATCAAAATCTCCTTATACACAGATGATATCCTCCTGTCACTTACATCCCCACACACTTCCCTCCCAGCAGCAACAGAAGAATTTGGCTTATACAGTGACATCTCATTTTTCTCCATCAACTACTCCAAATCCGAAATTTTAAATATTAACCTCCCTAAACCTAAATTAAAAGCCCTAACAGAGGCAAACCCATATAGATTACAAACAAAAGTGCTAAATATTTGGTTATCAACCTAACCCCTAACCACAAACAACTATTCACCCTTAATTACAACACCTTATTTACGAACATCCAGAAAGACTTAACAACTTAGTCTGAACGTCCCTTCTCATGGTAGGGTAGAATCCAAACACTAAAAATGACAACTCTACTGAAAATCTTATATGTTCTTCAAGCGATCACAATATCCATACCACCCCCATACCTTAAGAAATGGCAAACGCTCTTGAACAAATATATATGGGGCTCCAAAAAGCCAAGGATAAATTAAAGCACATTGTATAGATCCCAAAGATATGGAGGCCCAGGCCTCCCTAACCTAAAAACTTATTACAAATCAAACTGTTTTCAAAGGGTTCTAGATTGGCATAGGAATGCTCAGACGAAAGCATGGGTAGTGATAGATTCACACATTCTCAAAACCCCCAATGTTGGGGCTCTATGCTGGATTCCCAAATCCAATAGACCAAGCAAAATATTACTCTACCCTTTATACACAAGCATATTCTCCACATGGGATAGGATCCAAAAAACATCCCCACATATTACCACACCAAATACCCCCTATCCCCAATCCCCCCTAATGCGGAATTCCTAGGTGGACTAGAATATAGCCACAATAGATCAATAACCCAGGAATTAGGGTATACAGTTCCCATTTGCAAACTACTCAATGGCCCAGTGCTAAAACCCATAAATTAAATGAGAGACTTACTTAACAGAGCATTTACTATTTGGCTCAAATACAAGCAACTTTAACATTTGTTAAACACCTCTGAACACAAACAGGCCTGGACCATGCAACTGACGCACTTTGAGGCAATGAGGCCTATTTATTAAAGGTCTGTCAGAACTGATCCGACAGAGCGGATCAGGTCCGACAGACCTCACTGAATGCGGAGAGCAATATGCTCTGCGCATTCAGCATTGCACCAGCAGCTCTTGTGAGCTGCTGGTGCAATGCTGCCCCCTGCAGATTCATGGCCAAACCAGCAGGGGGGTGTCAATCAACCTGATTGTACTCGATCGGGTTGATTTGTGGCAATGTCTGTCTGCCTGCTCAGAGCAGATGGACAGGGTTATGGAGCAGGCTCGCCAGAAACACGGGGTGTCAAGCTCCATATGGAGCTTGATAGATAGGCCCCAATATGTCTAGCAGAGGTAAGACTAAGACACACTCTAACAGCAAAGAAAACCCTATCTATAAATCAGACCACACAGCTCCCCTCCTTTATTCACAAATGTCACTCCGAGCTAGAGACAGAACTAGACACGCAAACATGGGAACAAATATTTGAATTCACAAGAAAATCTTCCACATCCACTAAATTTTTACAACTAAATTACAAAATCATGACAAGATGGTACCTAACACCAACACGCCTAAAAAGCATATACACTACCTCGTCTGACAGATGCTGGAGGGGTTGTAATACTAGAGGTACTATGCTCCATATGTGGTGGTCCTGCCCCTGTCTACACCCTTTCTGGAGTTCATTGGAATTTTTTTTACAATTATTACTAGGAACCACCTTCTCCCTATCCCCCACCACAGAAATCCTAAACCTTTTACCACCAAAGACCTGTAAACTTTGTCTCCGCCTCTTACAGTTTTCACTTAATTCAGTGAAAAATGTAATAGCTATAAACTGGAAAAAAACAGCTGCCCCCTCATTGAGGTAGTGGATTTCCCATATGAACCATACCCTAACACTTGAAGAATACGTCTATTTCAAAATACAAAATTTAAATACCTTCCTAGACATTAAGTTATATTGGGAATCTATACTCCACAAATACCATAACCTCCAAGAGGTCCCTGTAAGCTCCAATGTTAGAGAATCCAAAAATGAAGCCTTAATGTTGACTATTTGACGTGGTCAGTCATAACCACATTAATAGACTTGGGATGTTAACCACTGTTAATAAATGATTCATATAACATGACCTGTATATGTAATAATTAATGTCATTGATTATTGAGATACGTATTGCAACACATATTGCTATGATAATATCATAATGTAAATTGAGTGCTGACAGAAATTGTACCACTGTTACCTTCACTTTGTTTGTTAAGTGGAAAACTAATTAAAAAATATTTTTATAAATAAATAAAAAAAATGCAGCTTTGTCAGGACAGGACTGAAATAATACTATGTTAGACAATCAGCTCAGGCAAAAATATGAATTCTAAGGCCTAGATTTAGAGTTTGGCGGTAGCCGTCAAAACCAGCGTTAGAGGCTCCTAACGCTGGTTTTAGGCTACCACCGGTATTTGGAGTCAGTCAAAAAAGGGTCTAACGCTCACTTTTCAGCCGCGACTTTTCCATACCGCAGATCCCCTTACGTCATTTGCGTATCCTATCTTTTCAATGGGATCTTTCTAACTCCGGTATTTAGAGTCGTGTCTGAAGTGAGCGTTAGAAATCTAACGACAAAACTCCAGCCGCAGAAAAAAGTCAGTAGTTAAGAGCTTTCTGGGCTAACGCTGGTTCATAAAGCTCTTAACTACTGCGCTATAAAGTACACTAACACCCATAAACTACCTATGTACCCCTAAATCGAAGTCCCCCCACATCGCCGCCACTCGATTAATTTTTTTTAACCCCTAATCTGCCGACCGCCACCTACGTTATACTTATGTACCCCTAATCTGCTGCCCCTAACACCGCCGAACCCCTGTATTATATTTATTAACCCCTAACCTGCCCCCCACAACGTCGCCGCCAGCTACCTTCAATAATTAACCCCTAATCTGCCGACCGCAAAGCGCCGCCACCTACATTATAGCTATGTACCCCTAATCTGCTGCCCCTAACACCACCGACCCCTATATTATATTTATTAACCCCTAATCTGCCGCCCTCAACGTCGCCTCCACCTGCCTACACTTATTAACCCCTAATCTGCCGACCGGACCGCACCGCTATTATAATAAAGTTATTAACCCCTAATCCACCTCACTAACCCTATAATAAATAGTACTAACCCCTAATCTGCCCTCCCTAACATCTCCGACACCTAACTTCAAACATTAACCCCTAATCTGCCGACCGGAGCTCACCGCTATTCTAATAAATGTATTAACCCCTAAAGCTAAGTCTAACTTTAACACTAACACTCCCCTAAATTAAATATAATTTAAATCTAACGAAATTAATTAACTCTTATTAAATAAATTATTCCTATTTTAAGCTAAATACTTACCTGTAAAATAAATCCTAATATAGCTACAACATAAATTATAATTATATTATAGCTATTTTAGGATTTATATTTATTTTACAGGTAACTTTGTATTTATTTTAACCAGGTACAATACCTATTAAATAGTTAAGAACTATTTAATAGCTACCTAGTTAAAATAATTACAAAATTACCTGTAAAATAAATCCTAACCTAAGTTACAATTAAACCTAACACTACACTATCAATAAATAAATTAAATAAAATACCGACAATTACCTACAATTAAACCTAACACTACACTATCAATAAATTAATTAAATACAATACCTACAAATAACTACAATGAAATAAACTAACTAAAGTACAAAAATAAAAAAGAACTAAGTTACAAAAAATAAAAAAATATTTACAAACATAAGAAAAATATTACAACAATTTTAAACTAATTACACCTACTCTAAGCCCCCTAATAAAATAACAAAGACCCCCAAAATAAAAAAATGCCCTACCCTATTCTAAATTACAAAAGTTCAAAGCTCTTTTACCTTACCAGCCCTGAACAGGGCCCTTTGCGGGGCATGCCCCAAGAAGTTCAGCTCTTTTGCCTGTAAAAAAAACCACACAATACCCCCCCCCAATATTACAACCCACCACCCACATACCCCTAATCTAACCCAAACCCCCCTTAAATAAACCTAACACTAAGCCCCTGAAGATTTTCCTACCTTATCTTCACCATACCAGGTTCACTGATCGATCCAGAAGAGCTCCTCCGATGTCCTGATCCAAGCTCAAGCGGGGGGCTGAAGAGGTCCATGATCCGGATGAAGTCTTCATCCAAGCGGGAGCTGAAGAGGTCCATGGTCCGGATGAAGTCTTCTATCAATGGCATCTTCAATCTTCTTTCTTCGGGAGCCATCATCTTCCATCCGACGCGGAACATCCTCTTCACCCGACGCCTACTAGCCGAATGACGGTTCCTTTAAATGACGTCATCCAAGATGGCGTCCCTCGAATTCCGATTGGCTGATAGGATTCTATCAGCCAATCGGAATTAAGGTAGGAATATTCTGATTGGCTGATGGAATCAGCCAATCAGAATTAAGTTCAATCCAATTGGCTGATCCAATCAGCCAATCAGATTGAGCTCGCATTCTATTGGCTGATCGGAACAGCCAATAGAATGCAAGCTCAATCTAATTGGCTGATTGGATCAGACAATCGTATTGAACTTGATTCTGATTGGCTGATTCCATCAGCCAATCAGAATATTCCTACCTTAATTCCGATTGGCTGATAGAATCCAATCAGCCAATCGGAATTCGAGGGACGCCATCTTGGATGACGTAATTTAAAGGAACCGTCATTCGTCGTTCAGTCGTCGGCCAGGATGGATGTTCCGCGTCGGAGGTCTTCAGGATGCTGCCGCTCCGCTCCGGATGGATGACGATAGAAGATGCCTCTTGGATGAAGACTTCAATCGGATGGAAGACCTCTTCTGCCCCGCTTGGATGAAGACTTCTATCGGATGGAGGACCTCTTCTTGCTCAGCTTGGATGAAGAATTTGGCTCGGCTGGGTGAAGACGACTCAAGGTAGGGAGATCTTCAGGGGCTTAGTGTTAGGTTTATTTAAGGGGGGTTTGGGTTAGATTAGGGGTATGTGGATGGTGGGTTGTAATGTTGGGGGGGGGTAATTGTATGTTTTTTTTTACAGGCAAAAGAGCTGTTTCTTTGGGGCATGCCCCGCAAAGGGCCCTGTTCAGGGCTGGTAAGGTAAAAGAGCTTTGAACTTTAGTAATTTAGAATAGGGTAGGGCATTTTTTTATTTTGGGGGGCTTTGTTATTTTATTAGGGGGCTTAGAGTAGGTGTAATTAGTTTAAAATTGTTGTAATATATTTCTAATGTTTGTAAATATTTTTTTATTTTTTGTAACTTAGTTCTTTTTTATTTTTTGTACTTTAGTTAGTTTATTTCATTGTATTTATTTGTAGGAATTGTATTTAATTTATTTATTGATAGTGTAGTGTTAGGTTTAATTGTAGATAATTATAGATATTTTATTTAATTAATTTATTGATAGTGTAGTGTTAGGTTTAATTGTAACTTAGGTTAGGATTTATTTTACAGGTAATATTGTAATTATTTTAACTATTTTAGCTATTGTACCTGGTTAAAATAAATACAAAGTTACCTGTAAAATAAATATAAATCCTAAAATAGCTATAATATCATTATAATTTATATTGTAGCTATATTAGGATTTATGTTACAGGTAAGTATTTAGCTTTAAATAGGAATAATTTATTTAATAAGAGTTAATAAATTTCGTTAGATTAAAATTATATTTAATTTAGGGGGGTGTTAGTGTTAGGGTTAGACTTAGCTTTAGGGGTTAATACATTTATTAGAATAGCGGTGAGCTCCAGTCGGCAGATTAGGGGTTAATACTATTTATTATAGGGTTAGTGAGGCGGATTAGGGGTTAATAACTTTATAATAATAGCGGTGCGGTCCGGTCGGCAGATTAGGGGTTAATAAGTGTAGGCAGGTGGAGGCGACGTTGTGGGGGGCAGATTAGGGGTTAATAAATATAATATAGGGGTCGGCGGTGTTAGGGGCAGCAGATTAGGGGTACATAGGGATAATGTAAGTAGCGACGGTTTACGGAGCGGTAGATTAGGGGTTAATAATAATATGCAGGGGTCAGCGATAGCGGGGGTGGCAGAATAGGGGTTAATAAGTGTAAGGTTAGGGGTGTTTAGACTCGGGGTACATGTTAGAGTGTTAGGTGCAGGCGTAGGAAGTGTTTCCCCATAGGAAACAATGGGGCTGCGTTAGGAGCTGAACGCGGCTTTTTTGCAGGTGTTAGGTTTTTTTTCAGCTCAAACAGCCCCATTGTTTCCTATGGGGGAATCGTGCACAAGCACGTTTTTGAGGCTGGCCGCGTCCGTAAGCAACTCTGGTATCTGCGTTAAATATGCTGTACGCTCCTTTTTTGGAGCCTAACGCAGCCATTCTGTGGACTCTCAATACCAGAGTTATTTTAAAGGTGCGGCCAGAAAAAATCCAGCGTTAGATACGCAGGTCGTTACCGACAAAACTCTAAATCTAGCCGTAAGTTTGTTATCTAACTGTATATGGTATAATAATGACTTGGCATAGCAGGGATAAAATTTGGAAACACAATTATAATTTGGAGCATTGTCTGAAATCCAGTTTTATTTACATAAATTCATTTAAATCCCACAAAAAAATGTGAGAAGATGGCTAATATAATGTTTGAAAACTTTAATAACCCCACTATGTATGTAGAAGTGTAAAGTAATCTAGCACTAATTGCTTCTGGTCATACCACCGGCATAATTATGGATGGTCTCCAGGTTGCTGGCATCATGGAATCCTTTTCAAAGATTTTTTTTTTTTTTAAGTGGGTAATATTTTTTGTTTGCAGAACCATAAATTGTAAAGCACGTGGAGAAGAGATGCATGAATTTATATTAAATAGTATTCTGAAATGTACAATCAGGATACTTAAAATTTCCACACAACAGTAAACGTTTGACAGTAAATTCTACTATTTTTATAGGATTTCATCTGAGGATGCAGAAAAAATTTCAAGTTCAGTTACAAAGTGATGTGCCAAAAAATATTAATACCACTGAAGAGGTGTAGCAACCTTGCTTACTAGCCTGTCTTCCTTCAGAAGATGTGGATCTTTGCCACTAACCATGGAGAGTGTGATGCTTCTACCATATCTGTGGTCCAGAAAAAAAATATTTAAATTAATGAATCCATAAATGCAAGTTAGACTGCTGAAATAACTCTGAATGGTTTGGATTGATTTGTAAGTTTTAAAATGTAAAATTCATTTTTAACCAGACCAAATATATGGAGAAATTTCTTTGGCCTAGATTTGGAGTTTGGCGGTAGCAGTGAAAACCAGCGTTAGAGGCTCCTAACGCTGGTTTTAGGCTACCGCCCGTATTTGGAGTCATTCAAAAAAGGGTCTAACACTCACTTTTCAGCCGCGACTTTTCCATACCGCAGATCCCCTTACGTCAATTGCGTATCCTATCTTTTCAATGGGATCTTTCTAACTCCGGTATTTAGAGTCGTGGCTGAAGTGAGCGTTAGAAATCTAACGACAAAACTCCAGCCGCAGAAAAAAGTCAGTAGTTAAGAGCTTTCTGGGCTAACGCCGGTTTATAAAGCTCTTAACTACTGTGCTCTAAAGTACACTAACACCCATAAACTACCTATGAACCCCTAAACCGAGGCCCCCCCACATCGCCGACACTCGATTAAATTTTTTTAACCCCTAATCTGCCGACCGCCACCTACGTTATACTTATGTACCCCTAATCTGCTGCCCCTAACACCGCCGACCCCTATATTATATTTATTAACCCCTAACCTGCCCCCCACAACGTCGCAGCCAGCTACCTACAATAATTAACCCCTAATCTGCCGACCGCAAAGAGCCGCCACCTACATTATAGCTATGTACCCTTAATCTGCTGCCCCTAACACCGCCGACCCCTATATTATATTTATTAACCCCTAATCTGCCCCCCTCAACGTCGCCTCCACCTGCCTACACTTATTAACCCCTAATCTGCCGAGCGGACCGCACCGCTACTATAATAAAGTTATTAACCCCTAATCCGCCTGACTAACCCTATAATAAATAGTATTACCCCCTAATCTGCCCTCCCTAACATCGCCGACACCTAACTTCAATTATTAACCCCTAATCTGCCGACTGGAGCTCACCGCTATTCTAATAAATGTATTAACCCCTAAAGCTAAGTCTAACCCTAACACTAACACCCCCCTAAGTTAAATATAATTTTAATCTAACAAAATTAATTATCTGTTATTAAATAAATTATTCCTATTTAAAGCTAAATACTTACCTGTAAAATAAATCCTAATATAGCTACAATATAAACAGCCAATAGAATGCAAGCTCAATCTGATTGGCTGATTGGATCAGCCAATCGGATTGAACTTGATTCTGATTGGCTGATTCCATCAGCCAATCAGAATATTCCTACCTTAATTCCGATTGGCTGATAGAATCCTATCAGCCAATCGGAATTCGAGGGACGCCATCTTGGATGACGTCATTTAAAGGAATCGTCATTCGTCGTTCAGTCGTTGGCCAGGATGGATGTTCCGCGTCGGAGGTCTTCAGGATGATGCCGCTCCGCTCCGGATGGATGACGATAGAAGATGCCTCTTGGATGAAGATTTCAATCGGATGGAAGACCTCTTCTGCCCCGCTTGGATGAAGACTTCTACCGGATGGAGGACCTCTTCTTGCTCCGCTTGGATGAAGAATTTGGCTCGGCTGGGTGAAGACGACTCAAGGTAGGGAGATCTTCAGGGGCTTAGTGTTAGGTTTATTTAAGGGGGGTTTGGGTTAGATTAGGGGTATGTGGGTGGTGGGTTGTAATGTTGGGGGGGGGGTATTGTATGTTTTTTTTTACAGGCAAAAGAGCTGAACTTCTTGGGGCATGCCCCGCAAAGGGCCCTGTTCAGGGCTGGTAAGGTAAAAGAGCTTTGAACTTTAGTAATTTAGAATAGGGTAGGGCATTTTTTTATTTTGGGGGGCTTTGTTATTTTATTAGGGTGCTTAGAGTAGGTGTAATTAGTTTAAAATTGTTGTAATATATTTCTAATGTTTGTAAATATTTTTTATTTTTTGTAACTTAGTTATTTTTTATTTTTTGTACTTTAGTTAGTTTATTTCATTGTATTTATTTGTAGGAATTGTATTTAATTTATTTATTGATAGTGTAGTGTTAGGTTTAATTGTAGATAATTATAGGTATTTTATTTAATTAATTTATTGATAGTGTAGTGTTAGGTTTAATTGTAACTTAGGTTAGGATTTATTTTACAGGTAAATTTGTAATTATTTTAACTATTTTAGCTATTAAATAGTTCTTAACTATTTAATAGCTATTGTACCTGGTTAAAATAAATACAAAGTTACCTGTAAAATAAATATTAATCCTAAAATAGCTATAATATAATTATAATTTATATTGTAGCTATATTAGGATTTATTTTACAGGTAAGTATTTAGCTTTAAATAGGAATAATTTATTTAATAAGAGTTAATATATTTCGTTAGATTAAAATTATATTTAACTTAGGGGGGTGTTAGTGTTAGGGTTAGACTTAGCTTTAGTGGTTAATACATTTATTAGAATAGCGGTGAGCTCCAGTCGGCAGATTAGGGGTTAATAATTGAAGTTAGGTGTCGGCGATGTTAGGGAGGGCAGATTAGGGGGTTAATACTATTTATTATAGGGTTAGTGAGGCGGATTAGGGGTTAACAACTTTATTATAGTAGCGGTGCGGTCCGCTCGGCAGATTAGGGGTTAATAAGTGTAGGCAGGTGGAGGCGACGTTGAGGGGGGCAGATTAGGGGTTAATAAATATAATATAGGGGTCGGCGGTGTTAGGGGCAGCAGATTAGGGGTACATAGGGATAATGTAAGTAGCGGCGGTTTACGGAGCGGCAGATTAGGGGTTAAAAATAATATACAGGGGTCAGCGATAGCGGCGGCGACAGAATAGGGGTTAATAAGTGTAAGGTTAGGGGTGTTTAGACTCAGGGTACATGTTAGAGTATTTGGTGCAGACGTAGGAAGTGTTTCCCCATAGGAAACAATGGGGCTGCGTTAGGAGCTGAACGCGGCTTTTTTGCAGGTGTTAGGTTTTTTTTCAGCTCAAACAGCCCCATTGTTTCCTATGGGGGAATCGTGCACGAGCACGTTTTTGAGGCTGGCCACGTCCATAAGCAACTCTGGTATCGAGAGTTGAAGTTGCGTTAAATATGCTATACGCTCCTTTTTTTGGAGCCTAACGCAGCCATTCTGTGGACTCTCAATACCAGAGTTATTTTAAAGGTGCGGCCAGAAAAAAGCCAGCGTTAGATACGCGGGTCGTTACCGACAAAACTCTAAATCTAGCCGTTTGTCATTAAAATGTATTAAAAAAAAGGAACCCGTATCCTTATCTATTACTTTCCTATTTATTTATTTGCTATTTTGTATCACTCTCAGGATGTATTCTCGCATAGGTCAACTAGGCCTCCCCCTAGGGCAACAGGGTTTAGTGGGGCAGGACATTTTTAATGGTTATTCTATGGCATGATGAATTCCCCTTATTGTGCCCTCCAAATGTTTATAACAAATTATTTGTCCTTGGTTACCTGACTTCTTCATGCTTCCTTAGCCTCTGGCTGTCAGAAATATGACACACATGGGTTTGATCACAATCTGTTGGCTATCTATGGCTTTTAGCTTTCTGGCTTAAATGGTGAGTGTGTTTTTCAAGTGATCTTTGTGTCAAAACCCTTTAGCTGCAAACACTTTTTCACTAGAAAAGTTCCAGACAAGGGGGCCTTTTTATCAAAGCATCAACTATGTTGCATTCGCCGGCGTCAATACGCTCGCCAGACGGATCTGAATATGATACCCTTATTTATCAAAAAGTCATCAAAAACACACGCGTCAAGTACGGTGCGAAGAGTATCAGACTGGTGTTAACTAACAGTCATCAATGTCACGGTTATTCAAGTTTTTTCAAATTTATTTTTACCATTTCATTACTGTACATGAACAAGCACATTTCTCTAAAGCTAATCTTTTATTTTTCATCTGTTAATGTCCAAGAAATAGATTGATTTATACCTCAACAAACAATATCTCATAGAAAGTTATTTTTATATGTATTTGTTATAGAATACTTTCACATAAATTAATGTGCATTTGTATTTCTAGAAGTCATATTTTTATATATTTTTTTAAAATTATTATTATTAATGCTAGATATATATATATATATATATATATATATATATATATATATATGTGTGTGTGTGTGTGTGTGTTTGTTATGTCAGAAATCTTTTGCAAACATATTTACATGTCCCTAAGTTCCTTTTTTGGTTCTAAACAATGTTGTCTGTAATATCTCTGTGTTTATTTATACCCCTATATGTATATATTGTAAATGTATTATTATTCTGAGCAGGAATCATTGTGAATATAACATGTAATCAGGGTATCATATGCATTTATTTCCAATCAATGGATATTTTAAGAGCTGTCCCAGTTTTCTCTCTGCACCTGTCTGACCCCTCCTGATTGCAATCTATATTTAAAAAACACCCCTGCACAGGTGTTATAAAATGGGCTGTCATATAAGATGACATTTCTTACTGAAAAATAAATTCAAGAGAAGGAATACACTGAAAATAGCATGCCAGTAAAGAGGTGATTTTAATTTCTGCTGTATCTGAATCATGACAGTTTAATGTTAGGTGGGCTATCCCTTTGAGCTATCATCTTAAGATTATATTTAATCAAACATCAATTCAAATGTTAAAATCCTTGTCTAAAATATTACACTGTGTGTCCTAATGTCAGCATCAATGTTTATCCTTAATACTAATTTCACATATACATACTTTCAAAGTATAATACACAATGTAACAAATGGCACTTACAAGTTCTGATGAGTGATCAATGAGACAAGTATCAAGCAATTTGATTCGTTAGTGATAGTTTATAATGTGTATTTGATTGGCTGATGTCATAAATCATGTGATTATGCATATTCCAATCAAAAGTGGTGGAAAAAAATCACTAGTGTGTGGGTTGTTTAGGATTTTGCGTCATAATTGGTTTGAAACGTGTTGAGTCAAATTTGGTACGAAGTGGAGAGTGTGACTTGTATTACATGGCTTAAACATGGTGCACATAGATTTTTCCAACAAATAAAAAGGAAGTTAGCTATATTATGTTGTGTATTTATTTCATTTTTTTCTCTATATCTATTAGTGCAACAAGTTTGGGGCAAAACTTTGCACCAAATTTTGAGAAATAATATTGTCCCCTTGCTTTGCAATGAAAGACAAAGTTGTAGCATAATCCATAAGTAGCAATGTATTTTTCATTTTTATCCCTATATCTACTAGTGCAACAAATGTGGAGCAATAATATTGTTTGATTTAGAAAGGGTATACAATTTTAATAAAGTTTCTAATTTATTATGTAATATGCTTTATTCTCTTGCAGCATCGAACATAAGCTTTCTGTGTTTTCAGACTCCCATTGAGTTCTATGGCATCCGCGACCTAAAGGGTGGCGGATTGAAAACTAGGTACGCTGAGCCTGAAAAGACACAATCGTAAATGTAGAATTTTGGATAACTTTGTGAGAGGTTCAAATAGTGTCGATTAGGAGGGCGAATGAACAGAATTTCACTCGAATACTACTGTTTTCAACTCTCATCGATCTGCGTCGGATTGAGATTGCGGGATCGTATATTATGTCACAAATTTCAACATTTGAAGATTTTCACGCTTTGATAACTACGGCGGATCAATCTTGCGACAAATACAATACAGAATTCAAGCGTATTTTCAGTTGACGCTTTGATAAATGTGCCCCAAGGTCTTTTTGTGTAAATACTTGTTATTGGGATACAAACTAGGATGCCTTCCTGAAACTAAAGTATAAATTGGCCCATTCACATTTCTTAAGGTTACAGTAAAGTTCTTTTGAATTAACCGCTTTGTTCAGTGTGTAAGGGAAATGCTTTTTTTAATGTGTGAGATTAACCTATTGCAATATGAATCCATCCTGATAACAAATAAACAATATGAATGCCATTTGTATTTAGGCATGATGGGTATACTGGTAATGTTTGCTCAAAGATTATATTGTCACTTTTAATATTTTTAAAAGTATTGGATTTTTTTTAGGTTTTGTTTTATTGTTTTGAAAGCAACATTTAGGGCCTCATGTATTGAGAGGCGGGTGGACAGCTTCTCATCGGAGTGTGTAATGCCCGCCCCTTCATTCGCACGACCAATCGTTCGCTCTCTGTGATTTCTCTCCGCCGTCTCAAAGATGGCGGAGAGTGTAAGAAGCAGCGGTCTAATGACCACTGCATCTTACATTGCGGGAAGCAGGCTCGCATATGTGAACCTGCCCTGCAAGGGCTCCGGAGCAGCTCTCACTGCTTTGTACATGTAGCCCTTACAGTTTGGTGTGATCTACATCTGAAAACAAAATGAAGACTACCCAGTGAGGCTTACACAAATAAATTTTAATAGCACGCCATGCAGACCATTTCTTACCGGGTCAACACATTCATTTGCCAGATGTCAATCAGACTTGTTCCGTTAGCATAGCACAGCAGCCTTCACATTTACTTTTTCTATCTATTGACGCTTACCCTCCTAACTATACTATACCACTATATCCATTTGGAGAGTGCTCACTCAACCATGCTTTTGATAGGCCAATTGTGTTGTTGTTCAAAAATCATCTACATTGATTGGCTGAAATTGATGTCCCTCAAGATCCAATCCTGTAGCAATTTCCATGTCCGACCATCAGACTGTTTAATGAACTGCCCCTTCACACACTGTAGTAGATAAAGTGGTATCTCTAGCAACCATACTCTACTCACCCCCCCAGCGTTGAGATCACAAAACTTGATCACATCATTTTGATCACATCGGCCGCAATCTACCAGCAGCGCCTTTGGGATCTACTGGTAGATCCCAATCTACCTATTGGGCACCCCTGGTATATGGTATATGACAAGGTATTTGAATGGAAAGGGCTGTAATGGATATTTACATATATATATACATATGCATATATGAGTATACATGTGTATTTATGTTTATATGTGTATGCACATGAATACACAAATATACATATGTAAATATACTTTGTTGTTACCCTTTCCACGCAAATACCCAAAAACAATAAAAATATTTGTTATTCAATTTTTATATTTTATAATGTGCTTTTTTTGGGTATGTAAAGTATTTTACTTTCCAATGTTCTTCACAAAGGGGAATATGTTCTAATATTTTACAAAAAACACATCATATATATATATATATATATATATATCCTATATAATAAAAGGCCAAGTGTGTTTGTCCGAAGCTGTCATGCGCAGTAGAGACAGCATGAGGACAAACACACCTGGCCTTTGAGTCCCTAGCTGATCTGTGGCAGAAGTGGGCATGGCCAGCGTGAAGGGGACGTGATCAAACGTGAATTGCCATGAAGGGGGCGTGGCCGGGCATAAATGGGGCGTGGCCGGGCGCGGTCGCGCGATAGAAGGGAAAGAGATAGAGAGGGTGAGAAATAGAGAGGGGAGAGAGATAGAGAGGGGGGGAGAGGGAGGGGGGAGAGAGAGGGGAAGGGGGAGAGAGAGGGGAAGGGGGAGAGAGGAGGGGAGAGAGAGAGCTCAAGAGAGAGAACAGAAGAGGGTGAATAGAGAGAGCAGAAGAGGGTGAATAGAGAGAGGGAGAGAGAGACAGCAAAAGAGAGAGGGGGAGAGAGGCAGCAAAAGAGAGGGGGGAGAGAGAGACAGCAAAAGATAGAGGGGGAGAGACACAACAAACGAGAGGGGGGATAGAGACAGCAAAAGAGAGAGGGGGATAGAGACAGCAAAAGAGAGGGGGGAGAGAGACAGCAAAAGAGAGGGAGGAGAGAGACAGCAAAAGAGAGAGGGGAAGAGAGACAGCAAAAGACAGAGGGAGAGAGACAGAAAAAGAGAGGGGAGATATACAGCAAAAGAGAGAGGGGGGAGAGAGACAGCAAAAGAGAGAAGGGAAGAGAGACACTAAAGAGAGTGGGGAGAGAGATAGCAAAAGACAGAGGGGGAGAGAGACAGCAAAAGAGAGGGGGGAGAGAGACAGCAAAAGATAGAGGGGAAGAGAGACAGCAAAAGAGAGGGGGGAGAGAGACAGCAAAAGAGAGAGGGGGAGAGAGACAGCAAAAAAGAGGGGGGAGAGAGACAGCAAAAGAGAGGGGGAAAGAGAGACAGCAAAAGAGAGGGGGAGAGAGACAGCAAAAGAGAGGGGGGAGAGAGACAGCAAAAGAGAGAGGGGGGAGAGAGACAGCAAAAGAGAGAGGGGGAGAGAGACAGCAAAAGAGAGAGGGGGAGAGAGACAGCAAAAGAGAGAGGGGGAGAGAGATAGCAAAAGAGAGGGGGAGAGAGAAAAAGAGAGGGGTAGATAGAGCGCAAAAGAGAGGGGGTAGATAGAGCGCAAAAGAGAGGGGGGAAGAGAGAGCGCAAAAGAGGGGGAGAGAGTGCAAAAGAGAGGGGGGAAGAGTGCAAAAGAGATGGGAGAGAGAGAGCGCAAAAGAGAGGGGTGGAGAGAGAGCACAAAAGAGAGGGGGGAGAGAGAGCACAAAAGAGAGGGGAGAGAGAGAGCGCAAAAGAGAGGGGAGATAGGGAGAGCACTAAAGAGAGGGGGAGAGAGAGAGCGCAAAAGAGAGGGGGGAGAGAGCGCAAAAGAGAGGGGAGAGAGGGGGGAGAGAGCGCAAATGAGATGGGGAGAGAGAGCGCAAAAGAGATGGGGAGAGAGCACAAAAGAGAGGGGGAGAGAGAGAGCGCAAAAGAGAGGGGGAGAGAGAGAGCGCAAAAGAGAGGGGGAGAGAGAGAGCGTAAAAGAGAGGGGGGAGAGAGAGAGCGCAAAAGAGAGGGGGGAGAGAGAGCACAAAAGAGAGAGGGAGAGAGCGCAAAAGAGAGGGGGAGAGAGTGCAAAAGAGAGGGGAGAGAGGGGGGAGAGAGCGCAAAAGAGATGGGGGGAGAGAGAAAGTGCAAAAAAGATGGGGGAGAGAGAGAGCGCAAAAGAGAGGGGGAGAGAGAGAGCGCAAAAGAGAGGGGGAGAGAGAGAGCGCAAAAGAGAAGGGGAGAGAGAGAGCATAAAAGAGAGGGGGAGAGAGAGAGCGCAAAAGAGAGGGGGTAGAGAGAGTGCAAAAGAGAGGGGGAGAGAGCGCAAAAGAGAGGGGGGAGAGAGAGCTCAAAAGAGAGGGGGTAGAGAGAGCGCAAAAGAGAGGGCGGACAGAGAGAGTGCAAAAGAGAGGGGGAGAGAGTGCAAAAGAGAGGGGGGAGAGAGCTCAAAAGAGAGGGGGAGAGAGAAAGCTCAAAAGAGAGGGGGAGAGAGAGAGCAAAAGAGAGGGGGGAGAGAGAGAGAGCAAAAGAGAGGGGGAGGGAGAGAGCGCAAAAGAGAGGGGGTAGAGAGAGCGCAAAAGAGAGGGGGAGAGAGCGCAAAAGAGAGGGGGGAGAGAGAGAGCTCAAAAGAGAGGGGTGAGAGAGAGCGCAAAAGAGAGGGGGACAGAGAGAGTGCAAAAGAGAGGGGAAGAGAGCAAAAGAGAGGGGGGAGAGAGCTCAAAAGAGAGGGGGAGAGAGAAAGCTCAAAAGAGAGGGGGAGAGAGAGAGCAAAAGAGAGGGGGAGAGAGAGAGAGCAAAAGAGAGGGGGAGGGAGAGAGCGCAAGGGGTGGGACCGCGGTATTGCAAAAAATGGCCCGTGTGAACGGGCTTTAGGACTAGTATATATATATATATATATATATATATATAAAACTACCTTTCTCCAGTTTACACTCTCCATTAATGTCTACAGGGAGAAGAATTTAACGAGGTCATGATATTTTAAGTCCTCAAGTTAGCATGCATAGGCTTTCACTCACGGATAAACATTTTACAGGTATACCTCACTCATACAGCGGATTAGGGACCGTAGCCCCGCTGTAAAGTGGAAACCGCTTTAAAGTGAAACAACGTTGTTTTAGCTTTCTTTTCTCTTTCCAGTGTGTTTAAAAACTTGAAAACATGTTTGAACTAATATATATTAGGGGTGCAATAGCGCTAAGTTTAGTTTAACACTAGCACAGCACACTATTCAATAAGAACTGTACCTGTAAAATAGTGACAATTACTATAGTAAAATTTGCCAGACTACAACACTGAAACACAGATTGCACTGCAATTCTGTAAACAGAGAGAACTGTGCATAACAAAATAGTGCCAGTCACTTTTCTTGCAATCTCAAAATGATTACAGCACTGTTTCAAAATCATTAGAGGTTGAACTTCAGCTCCACAAAGTGCAGTATTAGCGAAGCGCTGTAAAGTGAAGCGCTGTATAGTGAGGAATACCTTTACTTCTGGCTGTGTTTGAGCGTGAGTGAAAGTGTTTAATAGCCCTGTGTGTTTTACAGTTCTTGTGCTTACATTATTGAACTTCTAAATGGATCACGCCTTTGTTAACTGGAGTTCAATAATGTAGGTACAAGAACTGTAAAACATGAGCGTGTTTGGACTTTGCGCTCATGAAGGTAAAATTCCATTTGAACTACAATATTTCAATGGCATAGTTTCCCTTTTACAGTCTCCTTGTTTTCAGATGCAGATTATGCCAAACCAGAAAACTTTTATATATATGGCAATATGCCTATCATATAGATACAAATGGAATTCATATTGTTTAGCAGTAATCAGGATGGATTTGGATTGCAATAAGTTCCTTTTGAACTCGGTTATGAAGAAGCCTGTACTGATAGAGACTATCACAACAGTGTAAGTGTGACATAAAAAGAAAGATTAACAGAAAGATTGCTGCACATGGTTTCTAGCTTTTGGGGTCCTGATTTCCCATTGCATGAAGATCCCCTTAGCTGTACAGGATAGCACATACTCAACACACACATAAAATATCCCACCACAATTAACACCCCCACTTTTAACACCCCTACAACTATTAAACCCTTAACCAAAAAAAACAAAAACAATTAACCATCCACTGCTACGAAACCTACTACTCTTAACTAGAAATTCAACTTTTTAATGAATATTTGATATTTGTTTCAAATAAACAAATATCCAAATGAATGCACTTAATAACTTAAAGAATAACAAATATATACTCATGAAATTCATTATAATAGATTTGTTATCGTTAAACTTAGCTTAAAATTAGGTATAAAGGTCCTTTAGCATAGGCTCTGGGATCCACCACTCTAATTCTCCTGTTAGTTTGGCCCTGGACTCTTTGAAGAAGGGTCTGATTAGAGCGACTTCCCAGCGCCCTATAGGGAAGTATTTTAACCCAAAAGTGACACTGTGCCTCTTGCAGCAAAATAACGTTTTCATTGGTTTTAAACAAAATAAACAGAGAATAGGGCAGCACACGAATATTCTGAAAAGCTAATTAATCAGAATATTCCTTCTGAATGATTCATCTAGATTTAATTATTCTGTGCTGCACATGTCTGCTATAAACCCCAAACATCAATATTAGTTTTAAATATGAATTTGCTTATATTGAATGTGAGTGCAGTTTAGAAGTCTGAAACACATTTTACATGTTGTAATACTAGTTTTAGATTGCATTCTCTCTCTTTATGCCTAGTAGATTTAGCCTAAAACTTGAGTCAACATGCAGCAAGTCACAAGTCATTAATTAACCCTATCTACACTAAATGAAATGTATTGATGTTAATGGTTGCTGAAAACAACCTTCTAATGTTGTACTTTCTCGAGAGGAGATTGTATTCAGCAAACAAAAACAATCCAAAGTGCTGTTCCTTCAAAACCTCCAGGCAAGCCTTTTACTTGAACACTCTTGAAGTTGCAAGCGCAGAAAGTATACTAAAGTCCTTTTTCCAAGGCTGTTTTTATAAATCCACAGAAAAGAAACAACAGCATTTCGGCTAGGAACAAACACAGGCCTAGATTTGGAGTTTGGCGGTAGCCGTCAAAACCAGCGTTAGAGGCTCCTAACGCTGGTTTTGGCCGCCCGCTGGTATTTGGAGTCAGTGATTAAAGGGTCTAACGCTCACTTTTCAGCCGCGACTTTTCCATACCGCAGATCCCCCTACGCCATTTGCGTATCCTATCTTTTCAATGGGATCTTTCTAACGCTGGTATTTAGAGTCGTTTCTGAAGTGAGCGTTAGAGCTCTAACGACAAAACTCCAGCCGCCTGAAAATAGCAGGAGTTAAGAGCTTTCTGGCTAACGCCGGTTCATAAAGCTCTTAACTACTGTACCCTAAAGTACACTAACACCCATCAACTACCTATGTACCCCTAAACCGAGCTCCCCCCACATCGCCGCCACTCGATTAAAATTTTTAACCCCTAATCTGCCGACCGCCACCTACGTTATACTTATGTACCCCTAATCTGCTGCCCCTAACCCCGCCGACCCCTGTATTACATTTATTAACCCCTAACCTGCCCCCCACAACGTCGCCGCCAGCTACTTAAAATAATTAACCCCTAATCTTCCGACCGCAAAGCGCCGCCACCTACGTTATCCCTATGTACCCCTAATCTGCTACCCCTAACACCGCCGACCCCTATATTATATTTATTAACCCCTAATCTGCCCCCCTCAACGTCGCCGACACCTGCCTACACTTATTAACCCCTAATCTGCCGAGCGGACCTGAGCGCTGCTATAATAAAGTTATTAACCCCTAACCCGCCTCACTAACCCTATCATAAATAGTATTAACCCCCTAATCTGCCCTCCCTAACATCGCCGACACCTAACTTCAATTATTAACCCCTAATCTGACGACCGGAGCTCACCGCTATTCTAATAAATTGATTAACCCCTAAAGCTAAGTCTAACCCTAACACTAACACCCCCCTAACTTAAATATAATTTACATCTAACGAAATAAATTAACTCTTATTAAATAACTTATTCCTATTTAAAGCTAAATACTTACCTGTAAAATAAATCCTAATTTAGCTACAATATAAATTATAATTATATTATAGCTATTTTAGGATTAATATTTATTTTACAGGCAACTTTGTAATTATTTTAACCAGGTACAATAGCTATTAAATAGTTAAGAACTATTTAATAGTTACCTAGTTAAAATAATAACTAATTTACCTGTAAAATAAATCCTAACCTAAGATATAATTAAACCTAACACTACCCTATCAATAAAATAATTAAATAAACTACCTACAATTACCTACAATTAACCTAACACTACACTATCAATAAATTAATTAAACACAATTCCTACAAATAAATACAATTAAATAAACTAGCTAAAGTACAAAAAATAAAAAAGAACTAAGTTACAAAAAATAAAAAAATATTTACAAACATAAGAAAAATATTACAACAATTTTAAACTAATTACACCTACTCTAAGCCCCCTAATAAAATAACAAAGACCCCAAAAATAAAAAATTCCCTACCCTATTCTAAATTAAAAAAGTTACAAGCTCTTTTACCTTACCAGCCCTGAACAGGGCCCTTTGCGGGGCATGCCCCAAGAATTTCAGCTCTTTTGCCTGTAAAAGAATAAATACAATACCCCCCCCCCAACATTACAACCCACCACCCACATACCCCTAATCTAACCCAAACCCCCCTTAAATAAACCTAACACTAAGCCCCTGAAGATCTTCCTACCTTGTCTTCACCATCCAGGTTCACCGATCCGTCCTGAAGAGCTCCTCCGATGTCCTGATCCAAGCCCAAGCGGGGGGCTGAAGAGGTCCATGATCCGGTCAAAGTCTTCATCCAAGCGGGGCAGAAGAGGATCTTCCATCCGATTGAAGTCATCATCCAGACGGCATCTTCTATGGTCTTCCATCCGGAGCGAAGCGGCAGGATCCTGAAGACCTCCAGCGCGGAACATCCATCCGGACCGACGACTGAATGACGAATGACTGTTCCTTTAAGGGACGTCATCCAAGATGGCGTCCCTCGAATTCCGATTGGCTGATAGGATTCTATCAGCCAATCGGAATTAAGGTAGGAATTTTCTGATTGGCTGATGGAATCAGCCAATCAGAATCTAGTTCAATCCGATTGGCTGATCCAATCAGCCAATCAGATTGAGCTCGCATTCTATTGGCTGTTCCGATCAGAGACAACGGAAGAAGAGGATGGATCCGCGTCGCCTGCTTCAAGATGGACCCGCTCCGCACCGGATGGAAGAAGATCGAAGATGCCGCTTGGAGAAGATGTTTGCCGGTCCGGATGTCCTCTTCTTGCCGGATAGGAGGAAGACTTTGGAGCCTCTTCTGGACCTCTTCAGCACCGGATGATGGATCGCCAACCCCCGCTTGGGTTGGATGAAGATGTTGGAGCCAGGACGGATCGGTGAACCTGGTATGGTGAAGACAAGGTAGGAAGATCTTCAGGGGCTTAGTGTTAGGTTGGATTAGGGGTATGTGGGTGGTGGGTTGTAATGTTGGGGGGGGGGGTATTGTATTTATTCTTTTACAGGCAAAAGAGCTGAAATTCTTGGGGCATGCCCCGCAAAGGGCCCTGTTCAGGGCTGGTAAGGTAAAAGAGCTTGTAACTTTTTTAATTTAGAATAGGGTAGGGAAGTTTTTATTTTGGGGGTCTTTGTTATTTTATTAGGGGGCTTAGAGTAGGTGTAATTAGTTTAAAATTGTTGTAATATTTTTCTTATGTTTGTAAATATTTTTTTATTTTTTGTAACTTAGTTCTTTTTTATTTTTTGTACTTTAGCTAGTTTATTTAATTGTATTTATTTGTAGGAATTGTGTTTAATTAATTTATTGATAGTGTAGTGTTAGGTTAATTGTAGGTAATTGTAGGTACTTTATTTAATTATTTTATTGATAGGGTAGTTTTAGGTTTAATTATATCTTAGGTTAGGATTTATTTTACAGGTAAATTTGTTATTATTTTAACTAGGTAACTATTAAATAGTTCTTAACTATTTAATAGCTATTGTACCTGGTTAAAATAATTACAAAGTTGCCTGTAAAATAAATATTAATCCTAAAATAGCTATAATATAATTATAATTTATATTGTAGCTATATTAGGATTTATTTTACAGGTAAGTATTTAGCTTTAAATAGGAAAAAGTTATTTAATAAGAGTTAATTTATTTCGTTAGATGTAAATTATATTTGTTAGGGGGGTGTTAGTGTTAGGGTTAGACTTAGCTTTAGGGGTTAATCAATTTATTAGAATAGCGGTGAGCTCCGGTCGTCAGATTAGGGGTTAATAATTGAAGTTAGGTGTCGGCGATGTTAGGGAGGGCAGATTAGGGGTTAATACTATTTATGATAGGGTTAGTGAGGCGGATTAGGGGTTAATAACTTTATTATAGTAGCGCTCAGGTCCGCTCGGCAGATTAGGGGTTAATAAGTGTAGGCAGGTGTCGGCGACGTTGTGGGGGGCAGATTAGGGGTTAATAAATATAATATAGGGGTCGGCGATGTTAGGGCAGCAGATTAGGGGTACATAGGGATAACGTAGGTTGCGGCGGTTTACGGAGCGGCAGATTAGGGGTTAAAAAAATATGCAGGGGTCAGCGATAGCGGGGGCGGCAGAATAGGGGTTAATAAGTGTAAGGGTAGGGGTGTTTAGACTCGGGGTACATGTTAGAGTGTTAGGTGCAACCGTAGGAAGTGTTTCCCCATAGGAAACAATGGGGCTGCGTTAGGAGCTAAACGCTGCTTTTTTGCAGGTGTTAGGTTTTTTTTCAGCTCAAACAGCCCCATTGTTTCCTATGGGAGAATCGTGCACGAGCACGTTTTTGAGGCCGGCCGCGTCCGTAAGCAACTCTGGTATCGAGAGTTGCATTTGCGGTAAAAATGCTCTACTCTCCTTTTTTGGAGCCTAACGCAGCATTTGTTTAAACTCTCGATACCAGAGTTAAATTTATGGTGCGGCCAGAAAAAAGCCTGCGGAGCGTTAACAGCCCTTTTACCGCCAAACTCCAAATCTAGGCCATATATTTTTATCTCCCCTCTCTGTTAACCTGCATAGCAGTTCATCTCTTTAATCCCCAGCACAGGTGTGTCTCCTAGCTTGCCAGAGACTTAACTCTTTCACTGCTGACTACTTAAAGCATTAGCGTTTACAGAGTAATAATGAGTGACAGTATTTCCCCTGTCACAATAGGGTTATACTGTCTGATTTAGGGCCAGAATATGAGGGGTGCATTAACTTTTGCTCGCAAGTGAAATGGGCTCTTTGCATGCATCGAAAGTAGTGCTTGTATTACAGGTTGAAAGTAAAAGCGTTCGAGATAGCGTGACTTAAGAGCTCTAGTTAACTGTTATGCTCAACTAAAATGTTTCACAAAAAACATTACAAATACTTTTAAAAGTACAATTACACTCATATTAAAACTGTCTAATAAAAGTTATTACAAAAAATTGCTATAAAAAGTTATGAGGTCTCAAGTGTAAGAAAATAAAAATGAAAGGGCTTTAACATAGAGATGCATACATATATATGTCTAAGGGGTCAATTTATTAAATGCTGGGTGGACATGATTCGCTGTAATGAATCATGTCCGCCCTGCATCGCTAAATGCCGACAGCATACGCTGTCGGCTTTTAACATTGCACAAGCATTTCTTGTGAAATTCTTGGGCAATACCAACCCCTGCACATTCGCGGACAATTGTCCGCTAGCAGGGGCCGTCAATCATCCCAATCGTATCTGATCGGGCTGATTGCAGTCCGCAACCTAAAAGGTGGAGGAGAAGTGAGCCGGAAACTACGGGTGGAGATAGGACCATCTACTGCTTATTAAATCTCCCCCTAAATATGTATATATATATATATATATATATATATATAAAACACGGAAGGGAACTGCACTCTCATACTGGACCAGGTACACATCCCATGACCCTGCAACATGCTCAGCCCTGGGTGCCACTGGCACTCACAGGAAGCTGTGCTACTCCCAGAGTCACAGGCAGTTAACCCCAGTCAGGTCTGGGTGCAAGAACCATAGGGAAAATTACAAAACAAATTAATACAACACACAGAGAAAACCCAGCACTCATTACAAGCTCTCAGCTAAGATTTAAAAGCAAAAATGGAAAGGTTAGTTACCGCATCTGGCCAAATGGGACAAGCCCAGTTATCTCGTCAAGGTCCTTTCCAATACCTGGGACCCTAAAACAGCCACGCAATGCAAGCTTTCAAATCCAAACAAACTGGGAACAAGGGAAGGGTGCACAGGAATATGTAATCACCCTAGACATATACAAAACACGGAAGGGAACTGCACTCTCATACTGGACCGGGTACACATCCCATGACCCTGCAACATGCTCAGCCCTGGGTGCCACTGGCACTCACAGGAAGCTGTGCTGCTCCCAGAGTCACAGGCAGATAACTGCAGTCAGGTCTGGGTGCAAGAACCATAGGGAAAATTACAAAACAAATTAATAGAACACACAGAGAAAACCCAGCACTCACTTACAAGCTCTCAGCTAAGATTTAAAAGCAAAAATGGAAAGGTTAGTTACCGCATCTGGCCAAATGGGACAAGCCCAGGTACCTCATCAAGGTCCTTTCCAATACCTGGGACCCTAAAACAGCCACACAATGCAAGCTTTCAAATCCAAACGAACTGGGAACAAGGGAAGGGTGCACAGGAATATGTAATCACCCTAGACATATACAAAACATGGAAGGGAACTGCACTCTCATACCCATGACCCTGTTAACTGCCTGTGACTCTGGGAGCAGCACAGCTTCCTGTGAGTGCCAGTAACACCCAGGGATGAGCATGTTGCAGGGTCATGGGATGTGTACCCGGTCCAGTATGAGAGTGCAGTTCCCTTCCGTGTTTTGTATATGTCTAGGGTGATTACATATTCCTGTGCACCCTTCCCTTGTTCCCAGTTCGTTTGGGTTTGAAAGCTTGCATTGTGTGGCTGTTTTAGGGTCCCAGGTATTGGAAAGGACCTTGACGAGGTACCTGGGCTTGTCCCATTTGGCCAGATGCGGTAACTAACCTTTCCATTTTTGCTTTTAAATCTTAGCTGAGAGCTTGTAAGTGAGTGCTGGGTTTTCTCTGTGTGTTATATATATATATATATATATATATATATATATATATATACAGTCATGGCCAAAAATATTGGCACCTCTGCATTTCTGTGAGATAATGCCCCACTTCGCCCAGAAAATTGTTGCAATTACAAATGTTTAGGCATTCTCATGTTTATTTCTTTTGTTTGTATTGGTATGACACAAAAAAGCAGAGAAAAAATAGCCAAATCTGATACATTCCACGCAAAACTCCAAAAATGGACTGGACAAAATTATTGGCACCTTCTCAAAATTTTAAGAAATAATTGCATTCCAAGTTTGTGATGCTCCTGTAATTTGTAAGTAAACTCAACTGTATCAATTAACAGGTGCTGACAAAAGCCCATCTCCAGAGATCTTAATATTCCTGCATCTACTGTGCGCAACATTGTCAAGAAGTTTACAGTCCATGGCACTGTAACTAATTTCCGTGGACATTGACAAAAGAGAAAAATTGATCAAAGATTGCAACAAAGAATTGTTTGAATAGTGGATAAAGAACCTTGATCAACTTCCAGACAAATTCAAGCTGACCTTCAGGAACAGGGTACAAATGTGTCAGCTGGCACTATATGTCGCCATCTGAATGAAAAGGGACGCTATGGAAGGAGATGCAGGAGGACCCCACTGCTGATACAGAAACATAAAAAAGCCAAATTGGAGTTTGCCCAAACTTACCTGAGGAAGCCAAAATCATTTTGGGAGAATGTGCTGTGGACAGAGGAAACAAAATTACAGCTTTTTAGTAAAGCCTATCATTCTACTGTTTTCAGAAAAAGAAATGGTGCTTTTAAAAAAAAGAATACAGTCCCTACAGTCAAACATGGTGGAGGTTCACTGATGTTTTGGGGTTGCTTTGCTGCTTCAGGCACTGGATGTCTTGACTGTGTGCATGGCATTATGAAATCAGAAGACTACCAAAGAATTCTGTGGTGCAATGTAGGGCCCAGTGTCAGAAAGTTGGGTCTACGTCAGAGGTCATGGGTCTTACAGCAGGACATTGACTCAAAGCACAAATCAAATAGCACAGAGTAATAGTTTAAGGCAAAGCGCTGGAGAGTACTTAACTGGCCAGCAAAAGTCCAGATCTTAATTCCATAGAGCACCTGTGGAGAGATCTTAAAAATAAAGAAGAGTGGTCCAAAATTGCAGTAGAGAGGTGTAAGAAACTCATTGAGGGTTACAGGCAGCGATTGATTTCAGTTATTTTTTCCAAGAGGTATGCTATCAAATATTAAATTGAGGGTGCCAATAATTTTGTCCAGTCCATTTTTGGAGTTTTGCGTGGAATGTGTCATATTTGGCTTTTGTAATTGCCACAATTGTATATATATATATATATATGTGTGTGTGTGTGTGTATATATATATACATATGTGTGTACATATGTATTTTTTATTTATATGTGTATATATGTATTTACAGACATATATACACATATAAACACATAAATACCTATATATACATATATAGATATATGTATGTAAGTGCACTGGAGCCCTTTGGAGTCAAGTACCTTAAAAAATGGAAAATTATATTTATGCAATATTCATATTTAATAAAGTATTTTAGAGGCATATTCATCAAATGTCTGTCGGACCTGATCCGACAGTGCGGATCAGGTCCAACAGACATCGCTGAATGCTGAGAGCAATACGCTCTCCGTATTCAGCATTGCACCAGCAGCTCTTGTGAGCTACTGGTGCAATGCCGCCCCCTGCAGGGGGTGTCAATCAACCCGATCGTACTCGATCGGGTTGAATTGTGGCGATGTCTGTCCGCCTGCTCAGAGCAGGCGGACAGGGTTATGGAGCAGCGGTTATGGACCGCTGCTTCATAACTGCTGTTTCTGACGAGTCTGAAAACTCGCCAGAAACACGGGCCCTCAAGCTCCATTAGTGTGTATTTACTGCAACTATTTTACATTCCAATGTTCTTTACTAAAGGGAATATGTTATAAGTATTTTAAATAGATATTCTTATATGTATCTGTATATATCTATACCTATATAGGGCCAGATTACTAGTTGAGATTACAAATTGAGTGAAAATATTGCTTTATGAGTTAGCTGCAATTCAAATGGTTTGGATACATTTCTGGCTAGAAACAGAATTCAGGGATATGATTGCTTGTGTTAAATGGGTCACCTTTTAATGAAATGAATTTAAGCTCAACTGGAGCTTTTTTGTAAAAATATTATATTTGTATAGGTTGAACTTGATGGACTTCGGTCTTTTTTTCAACCTCATCTACTATGTTACTATGTTACTAAATGTGACCATGCGTTTGCATTGCACGGAAGCATTGCACTCACGAGAGTGCGCTTCCATAGGCTCCAATGGGAGCCTCATTCTCATGCTGTCAGACATGGCATGAGAACTAGTGAAGGGGGTAAGTTGCACATTGATGAGCAGCAAATGTAAATATGTATTTATATTTATTTAGTTATAAAATATTTTACCAGGAAGGATACATTGAGATTTCTATTATTTTCAAGTATGTCCTGGGTCCAAAATACATTGAATTGATACAATAGGGTACAATAAAATTCCAAAACAATAATAATACACAATATATACAAAATTTAACATAGAACAGGTAGGAAATATATAATCAACCATGACAGGTGCATTTTGTTTTGAGATATGTAAAGAGGGATCTCTTAAAATATATTAGGCTTGGGGAAGGTTTGAAAGTGTGCAGGAGGTCATTCCATAATTGTGGTGCTCTGTAGGAAAAGGATGATTGTGCTGCTTTCTTTTTGTATTGAGGCAAGCTAAATGATGTGCTGGTACTAGATCGGAGGTTATAGGAGGTCAGAATAGCCGGGGAGAGCATTCTGCTCAGGTAGGGTGGGAGCTTCCCAGAAAGGCTCTTAAACACAAGGCAGGCAAGATGGAGGGAGCGTCTGGATTCCAGCATCAGCCAGTTTAGTTCTTTTAGCATGTCACAATGGTAGGTCCTGTAGTTACATTGTAGCACAAAGTGGCAGAACGAGTTATACAATGTATTAAGTTTATTAAGGTGAGTTTACGTTGCAGGTGCGTATACTATGTCCCCGTAATCCATGATAGGCATCAGCATTTGCTGTACAATCTTTTCCTTTACTGTAGGGCTGAGGCAGGATTTGTTTCTGTACCGGGCACCTAGTTTTGGATAAAGTTTAGATGCAAGTTTTTCTATGTGGAGGCCAAAAGATAGTTAGGGGTCTTACAACATACCCAAGTATTTGAAAGAGTGGACTGCGGTCAGCGTGCAATTGGATTTTGTTTTGATGCGTCAATGGGAATTTTGTAAATTGTGCAATTTAGGTCCCGTTCCAAAGATCATTGTGACAGTTTTGTCAGTGTTTAATAAGAGTTTGTTTTTTGAGATCCACTTTTCTACCTCTGTGAACTGGTCTTGAAGCACTGCTTCAAGCTGCGGCAGATCGGAATTGTTTGCATAGATTACCGTGTCATCTGCGTACATGTGTACAGTTGAGCATTTGCAGACATTGGGCAGATCATTTAGAAATAATTTGAATAGTAGGGGGCCGAGAATGGAACCTTGGGGAACACCACACGTGACTGGGAGAGGGAGGGAGTCACTGTCAGAAATGGAGACATATTGTGATCGATCCGATACATATGATCGAAACCAGGTTAACGGACGATCAGCAATACCAGAGTTTTTTAGTTTGAGCGGTAGTTTGTCGTGGTCTACTGTGTCAAAGGCCTTTGCAAAATCAAGGAAAATAACTCTCCTTGTTCAATGCCAGTTTGGATGTTGTTGCAAACTTTTAGGAGGGCAGTTGTAGTGGAGTGATTTGGGCGAAAACCTGATTGGTCAGGGGTCAGATAGTTAGATTGTTGGTAATACTCGCAAATTTGCGTATGGATGCATTTTTCTAAGATTTTTGACAATACTGGGAGCAATGATATAGGCGGATAGTTAGAAACCAAGGTTAACTCCCCACTTTTATGAATAGGCACTACTAGTTTTTGATTGCATTCTCTCTCTTTATGCCTAGTAGATTTAGCCTAAAACTTGAGTCAACATGCAGCAAGTCACAAGTCATTTATTAACCCTATCTACACTAAATGAAATGTATTGATGTTAATGGTTGCTGAAAACAACCTTCTAATGTTGTACTTTCTCGAGAGGAGATTGTATTCAGCAAACAAAAACAATCCAAAGTGCTGTTCCTTCAAAACCTCCAGGCAAGCCTTTTACTTGAACACTCTTGAAGTTGCAAGCGCAGAAAGTATACTAAAGTCCTTTTTCCAAGGCTGTTTTTATAAATCCACAGAAAAGAAACAACAGGATTTCGGCTAGGAACAAACATATATTTTTCTCTCCCCTCTCTGTTAACCTGCATAGCAGTTCATCTCTTTAATCCCCAGCACAGGTGTGTCTCCTAGCTTGCCAGAGACTTAACTCTTTCACTGCTGACTACTTAAAGCATTAGCATTTACAGAGTAATAATGAGTGACAGTATTTCCCCCGTCACAATAGGGTTATACTGTCTGATTTAGGGCCAGATTATGAGGGGTGCATTAACTTTTGCTCGCAAGTGAAATGGGGTTTATCATGCATCAGAAGTAGCGCTCGTATTACAGGTTGAAAGTAAAAGCGTTTGGGATAGCGTGACTTAAGAGCTCTGGTTAACTGTGATGCTCAACTAAAATGTTTCACAAAAAACATTACAAATTCTTTTAACAGTACAGTTACACTCATATTAAAACTGTCTAATAAAAGTTATTACAAAAAATTGCTATAAAAAGTTATGAGGTCTCAAGTGTAAGAAAATAAAAATGAAAGGGCTTTAACATAGAGATGCATACATATATATGTCTAAGGGGTCAATTTATTAAATGCTGGGTGGACATGATTTGCTGTAACGAATCCTGTCCGCCCTGCATCGCTAAATGCAGACAGCATACTCTGTCAGCTTTTAACATTGCACAAGCATTTCTTGTGAAATTCTTGGGCAATACCAACCCCTGCACATTTGCGGACAATTGTCCACTAGCAGGGGCCGTCAATCATCCCGATCGTATCTGATCGGGCTGATTGCAGTCCGCAACCTAAAAGGTGGAAACTACGGGTGGAGATAGCACCATCTACTGCTTATTAAATCTCCCACTAAATATGTATATATATATAAAAAAATATACAGTCATGGCCAAAAATATTGGCACCTCTGCATTTCTGTGAGATAATGCCCCACTTCGCCAAGAAAAGTGTTGCAATTACAAATGTTTAGGCATTCCCATGTTTATTTCTTTTGTTTGTATTGGTATGACACAAAAAAGTGGAGAAAAAAATGCCAAATCTGATACATTCCACGCAAAACTCCAAAAATGGGCTGGACAAAATTATTGGCACCTTCTCAAAATTGTAAGAAATAATTGCATTCCAAGTTTGTGATGCTCCTGTAATTTGTAAGTAAACTCACCTGTATCAATTAACAGGTGCTGACAAAAGCCCATCTTCAGAAATCTTAATATTCCTGCATCTACTGTGCGCAACATTGTCAAGAAGTTTAAAGCCCATGGCACTGGACATTGACAAAAGAGAAAATTTGATCAAAGATTGCAACAAAGAATTGTTTGAATAGTGGATAAAGAACCTTGATAAACTTCCAGACAAATTCAAGCTGACCTTCAGGAACAGGGTACAAATGTGTCAGCTGGCACTATATGTCGCCATATGAATGAAAAGGGACGCTATGGAAGGAGACCCAGGAGGACCCCACTGCTGACACAGAAACATAAAAAAGCCAAATTTTAGTTTGCCAAAACTTACCTGAGGAAGCCAAAATCCTTTTGGGAGAATGTGCTGTGGACAGAGGAAACAAAATTACAGCTTTTTGGTAAAGCCCATCATTCTACTGTTTTCAGAAAAAGAAATGAGGCTTTTAAAAAAAAGAATACAGTCCCTACAGTCAAACATGGAGGAGGTTCACTGATGTTTTGGGGTTGCTTTGCTGCTTCAGGCATTGGATGTCTTGACTGTGTGCATGGCATTATGAAATCAGAAGACTACCAAAGAATTCTGTGGTGCAATGTAGGGCCCAGTGTCAGAAAGTTGGGTCTACGTCATGGGTCTCACAGCAGGACATTGACTCAAAGCACACATCAAAAAGCACAGAGTAATAGTTTAAGAAAAAGCTCTGGAGAGTACTTAACTGGCAAGCAATAAGTCCAGATCTTAATTCCGTAGAGCACCTATGGAGAGATCTCAAAAATAAAGAAGAGTGGTCCAAAATTCCAGTAGAGAAGTGTAAGAAACTCATTGAGGGTTACAGGCAGCGATTGATTTCAGTTATTTTTTCCAAGAGGTATGCTATCAAATATTAAATTGAGGGTGCCAATAATTTTGTCCAGTCCATTTTTGGAGTTTTGCATGGAATGTTTCAGATTTGGCTTTTGTAATTGCCAAAATTTTATATATATATATATATATATATATGTGTGTGTGTGTGTATATATATGTGTGTACATATGTATTTTTTATTTATATGTGTATATATGTATTTACAGACATATATACACATATAAACACATAAATACCTATATATACATATATAGACATATGTATGTAAGTGCACTGGAGCCCTTTGCAGTCAAGTACCTTAAAAAATGGAAAATCATATTTATGCAATATTCATATTTAATAAAGTATTTTTTTTTTTTTTAAATAATTTTTTATTGAGGTATTGAACAGTATCTACAAAACAGATAATGTGTCCAGGCACGGATCATAAGTAATAAAAATAAAAATTATACATGTCTCTTATAAAAAGGAAATTTGAACTAGGACATTAAAGTCTCTGTGTTACAATGGTTGTCACTGTATTCAAGTAGTAGTATTACAGTACATTTATAGATGAGAACCGTAATCATATAGTAAAAAACATTCAATAGAGATAGCATGACTACTGAGATGAGTTGTAACACTACTTCTGAGACCATAAGCTTAAAGTGTAGAGTAGATTATAGTGAACAAGGGTAAATGAGACACATAACAATGAAACCTCGTTTTTTATATAATATAGCGAATGATCCCTACTCTTATATAGGAGGAACTCTATAATCTTATAACTGTATGATGTAGGGAATTGGCTTTTGTCTGGCCTCTCTTGGGCCAAAGTGTATAGAAGGGAGATTCAGAGGGCAAGAGCCGCTCGTTATAAGGGGGGGGGGAAATGAAGGGGGGGCGGAGCCTTTTAAGGTGGCTGAACAGCACCATGAAGGATCAGGCAAATACCCACAAGCTAGAGGAATGATACTTTATGAAACTAGGGGAGACTGTAGAGAATTCAACTAACCACTTTAAAGTGACATACTCATATATATGTAGAGGCCAAATGTTAATGGCACAGGTATTAAAACTTTTGACAGGAATGTAGTAGGAAATGTATGTAGCATGGAATTAAGTACTTTTACCTCAAGTCTCATAAGTATACAGGAAAAGCCCTGTAAGGGAAACACCTTAAGTGTATGATATAGATCATCTATATGAATTAGATAGACTATGAAATACAGTACTATTACATATCCATGAGACCATAATAACAATAAACTGGCTATTAGGCAATCTACATTTAGGTGGAGTAGTTGTTTGTATCTAGTCAACTAATACAGGTTAGTAACGTAAATAAAATATACTCAGCTGCCTCAAGGATTGCTTGGCATCTAGAACTGTTAATATAAAAAAACTACTCATCCAGATAGATAAAGCTAAACAGTCATATAACATATGTCATTTTTATGTTAGGCGATAAACATTGAGAAAAAAAAAGAAAAACATAAGCTTTGAAGTCATTAAATCTCCAGCATGTATCAGATAAACTGAAGTGACAATAAGAGCTTGCTATATAATGGTTTGCAGAAGCAGCTGGGTAGTGTCCCTTGGATAAGCATCACAGAACGAGGCCCCAGCAGTGAGAACAGAGTAACGTTACAATATAGAGAGGTGATAGGGGCTATAGGAATCTGTTCCTTGGCTATATTATTCAAATGGATAAACAAAAGACACTGGTACAGCAGCTAGTAGTAATCTTAACTTATATACCTAGGGGGTATCAGGGGTTACCGATATACAGATTTATGGCATAAGGAAAGGAGATGTGAAATAATCAGCTATCGCTGCTTTGACATGAGAAGCACAGACAACATCCAGATGCAAGTTATGAACATATGTAAGTATGCTAATGTTAACAAACAGTGGGGCTGCCATTCATATATAGACATTCGACTTTCACATTGTAGCTGAGCTAAATGAACATACCCCATAGCTGTTATGTCACAATTACAAAGCTACAGCAACTTATTTCATGAGAGAAAAAAAACTCTAGGGTTAATACACATAACTGGAACAAGATCAAATTGTAGTTAATGAGAAGACCATACCTTCCTATATCTGAATATAATTGCATTTTTAGCCCATTAAGAAGGAAGCTATTTATTATAGGTAACACTCCTTATCTAGACCATGCAGTTAAAGCTCACATTAGTGAGCAAATATATTGTAATATAAAGCACTCAGGTATTTAGTACATTAAAGAGTATGTGCACTAAAGAAACTGATCATACATCGGTATTGGAGGGGGTATGAGCAATTCCAATCTTATCTAAGATCTGTGGGAACTTAAGCCCAGGACCCCAGCAAGTACAGCTACTCATTTGGATGGGTAAAATCTTAAGTTAACATGATATGTGGGGGACACTATATATTAATATTTAAGTAAAGCATATGTAGGAAAGCTCTAATGATGTTTAACCGTAGTGTTTGAGCAGAGCATGACATGAGGGCTGCTATAGGAGAATGCCATGCGTAACCTAACGGTGATTAATTCCTCTGGCACATAGAGGGGCTAAGATTGCTCAACTAACATGGAAGCTTAGGAGGTAAACTCAGAAGAGATTCAAGCTTGACAGATGCCCCCTACTTTAGTGGACTAGTGTGTACATGGGTATTTGGACCAGATATATGCTATTGAGCAGGTTACCAGCGTGATCTAACCCCTGAACACACCAGAAGGGACAGAGAAGTACATGGGTCCAATAACAGTAATAGTGACATATTGGTAAAGGGATCTGAACAGTAGCAATTAGGACGTCTGCACAATGACTGATGTAACAGGGAGCCTAATTAAAATAACATTAAGTAATCCTATGAAATAACTAGAATGAAACCTTAATAACAAGCAACTATAACAATTTGAGGGTCTCATTAAGAGGTTGGTGCCTTTGAGCAGATTGCATCCAAACAGGAGATAAGTTAAGGGCAAAAGTTCAATACCTAGTCGCTCACTGAAAGAAGACTATTATAACAGCCAAATTTGCGTCTCCAGGTACATAAGAGAAATAAACAGTTGCATTAGAAAACATGCCCACATCTCAGCAGTTTATATATAGATGTTGATAACGCTAAATATGTTCTAAAGTGTGGGAGAAAAATGTATGAAAATTGATGTCTAACAGGTAACAATCCTCAAATACAAGATAATAAAAATTAACTAGAAGCCCACAATATAACACAGTCATATAACATCCCAGGGGCAAAAGAACTGATAATGAGCAAGCTGTCCTCAAGCGTGTAGCAAGAGAGAGCTCAACTAGCCCACGCCACATCTGATTAGCTTGCTCCAGTGTGCAGGTTTTAGCTCTCTATTGGGACTATGTATTGGATAGTCTGCAGAGCTAGGGAAGTTGCCCGGTCTGATATATTGCATTATATCTCTCAAAGAAGAAATTGGCACTCTCTCAGCATAGAAAGCAGCGCTCATAACAGCTGACCCAAGATGTGAAATCGCCACGTCTATACAACTGCGAGTGCAATCAGGTATCTGATCCAAATCCACACAAACCGGGTTCAGCGGTATAAGAACGTTTGGCATCCGCTGCAGACTCTGCAGAAATGGCGAAGGCATAAGATCCATGTCTCCCTCTGACCAATCAATCCGCTCCCCACTGTCAGTAAGCAAGCGGAGCATCTCCTCTACTGTGGGGTAAGGTTTGGGTCTAGGTAGCCAGCAGGGCTCTGCGTTCCGCGATGTCCGCTCCGGTGTAGCTATGATGCACATTACTGTGGCTGTGGGGTCAATCAGGAGCGGGTCACAGTGGCTTTGCAATGAATCACCAATGCCATAGTTATTTATGATATGCAACGAGGGCTGTAGATGTAGCTTCATCGGTGAGCATTCTAGAGGCATTGCTAGCTGTGTATCTCCAGGGCCTATGTCAGTTAGAGCGTTGATGGCCGCTCCCCTCGATAAAGACTTTAGGGAGTCTGATAGATCAGAAAAACAATTATCCATCTGTTTACCAAAAGCTTCCAACAAGATGAGTATTATGTCAGGATCTTCCTCCGCTTTGAGAGTTGCTTCAGGATATGTCCCGTAAGACTTTGAGCTAGTGGTAGTGGTGGAGGGCCTACTGTTTTCGCTACTCCCAGTGTGACGGCTCTCTCCTGGAGGAGCTAATAAACCTCGATATTGCTGCATAATTCTTCCAGATAGGAAATCCTTTAATTATAGATTAGGTAGTGGTAGTCCATCTATAAGAGTAGTTTGGGATTTTGCTAAAAATAAGCAGTTTGTGAATTAAGGCCTAGGAGCTCTGTAAATATGTGTCTGCTTGCCTCGGCTGTTGGCTCCGCCCCAAATATCTTATTTTTAAATAAAAAAATTAATAAAGTATTTTAGAGGCATATTTATCAAATGTCTGTCAGACCTGATCCGACAGTGCGGATCAGGTCCAACAGACATCGCTGAATGCGGAGAGCAATACGCTCTCTGTATTCAGCATTGCACCAGCAGCTCTTGTGAGCTGCTGGTGCAATGCCGCCCCCTGCAGGGGGTGTCAATCAACCCGATCGTACTCGATCGGGTTGAATTGTGGCGATGTCTGTCCGCCTGCTCAGAGCAGGCGGACAGGGTTATGGAGCAGCGGTTATGGACCGCTGCTTCATAACTGCTGTTTCTGACGAGTCTGAAAACTCGCCAGAAACACGGGCCCTCAAGCTCCATTAGTGTGTATTTACTGCAACTATTTTACATTCCAATGTTCTTTACTAAAGGGAATATGTTATAAGTATTTTAAATAGATATTCTTATATGTATCTGTATATATCTATACCTATATAGGGCCAGATTACTAGTTGAGATTACAAATTGAGTGAAAATATTGCTTTATGAGTTAGCTGCAATTCAAATGGTTTGGATACATTTCTGGCTAGAAACAGAATTCAGGGATATGATTGCTTGTGTTAAATGGGTCACCTTTTAATGAAATTAATTTAAGCTCAACTGGAGCTTTTTTGTAAAAATATTAGATTTGTATAGGTTGAACTTGATGGACTTCGGTCTTTTTTCAACCTCATCTACTATGTTACTATGTTACTAAATGTGACCATGCGTTTGCATTGCACGGAAGCATTGCACTCACGAGAGTGCGCTTCCATAGGCTCCAATGGGAGCCTCATTCTCATGCTGTCAGACATGGCATGAGAACTAGCGAAGGGGGTAAGTTGCACATTGATGAGCAGCAAATGTAAATATGTATTTATATTTATTTAGTTATAAAATATTTTACCAGGAAGGATACATTGAGATTTCTATTATTTTCAAGTATGTCCTGGGTCCAAAATACATTGAATTGATACAATAGGGTACAATAAAATTCCAAAACAATAATAATACACAATATATACAAAATTTAACATAGAACAGGTAGGAAATATATAATCAACCATGACAGGTGCATTTTGTTTTGAGATATGTAAAGAGGGATCTCTTAAAAGATATTAGGCTTGGGGAAGGTTCGAAAGTGTGTAGGAGGTCATTCCATAATTGTGGTGCTCTGTAGGAAAAGGAGGATTGTGCTACTTTCTTTTTGTATTGAGGCAAGCTAAATAATGTGCTGGTACTAGATCGGAGGTTATAGGAGGTCAGAATAGCCGGGGAGAGCATTCTGCTCAGGTAGGGTGGGAGCTTCCCAGAAAGGCTCTTAAACACAAGGCAGGCAAGATGGAGGGAGCGTCTGGATTCCAGCGTCAGCCAGTTTAGTTCTTTTAGCATGTCACAATGGTGGGTCCTGTAGTTACATTGTAGCACAAAGTGGCAGAACGAGTTATACAATGTATTAAGTTTATTAAGGTAAGTTTGCGGTGCAGGTGTGTATACTATGTCCCTGTAATCCATGATAGGCATCAGCATTTGCAGTACAATCTTTTCCTTTACTGTAGGGCTGAGGCAGGATTTGTTTCTGTACCGGGCACCTAGTTTTGGATAAAGTTTAGATGCAAGTTTTTCTATGTGGAGGCCAAAAGATAGTTTGGGGTCTTACAACATACCCAAGTATTTGAAAGAGTGGACTGCGGTCAGCGTGCAATTGGATTTTGTTTTGATGCGTCAATGGGAATTTTGTAAATTGTGCAATTTAGGTCCCGTTCCAAAGATCATTGTGACAGTTTTGTCAGTGTTTAATAAGACTTTGGTTTTTGAGATCTACTTTTCTACCTCTGTGAACTGGTCTTGAAGCACTGCTTCAAGCTGCGGCAGATCGGAATTGTTTTCACAGATTACCGTGTCATCTGCGTACATGTGTACAGTTGAGCATTTGCAGACATTGGGCAGATCATTTAGAAATAATGTGAATAGTAGGGGGCCAAGAATGGAACCTTGGGGAACACCACACGTGACTGGGAGAGGGAGGGAGTCACTGTCAGAAATGGAAACATATTGTGATTGATCCGATACATATGATCGAAACGGATGATCAGCAATACCAGCGTTTTTTAGTTTGAGCAGTAGTATGTCGTGGTCTACTGTGTCAAAGGCCTTTGCAAAATCAAGGAAAATAACTCTCCATGTTCCATGTCAGTTTGGATGTTGTTGCAAACTTTTAGGAGGGCAGTTGTAGTGGAGTGATTTGGGTGAAAACCTGATTGGTCAGGGGTCAGATAGTTAGATTGTTGGTAATACTCGCAAAATTGCGTATGAATGCATATTTCTAATATTTTTGACAATACTGGGAGCAATGATATAGGTGGATAGTTAGAAACCAAGGTTAACTCCCCACTTTTATGAATAGGCACTACTCTTGCAGTTTTCTTAAGTTTGGGTATGTATCCAGACATCAAGGATTCGTTAATTAGGGTTGTGACAGGTTTAGCAATTGCCGGCGCACTGAGCTTCCACAGCATTGCTGGGATTTGATCAGGTCCAGACTGGTTTTTCATTTTTAGATTATTAAGGTGTTTCTTAATGACATTGATGAGTACAGGTCTAAAATTGAACTTCTCTATATTGGGTCTTTGCTTTTTTATTGGGGCCTGATCCATATTTGTAGTTTCAGGATGCGTGCCATTTATTAGTTTTTCAATCAGGGTGGCGGAGCATCCGACAAAATAATTGTTAAAGACATTTGCTACCTCTAAGGGGAGTTGCAGGGTTTGGTTATCTACATTGACAGTGAAGGGTTGGGAGTGGATTGGTGGATTTTGTAAGTTATTTCTGAGTTTTCAAAACTTTCTAGGGTTAGATATGTTATTGTTCAGATTTTCACAGAAATATTGGGCCTTGGCCAATTTTGTTTGTTTAGTGCATATTCTATATACACAGTGATCATTCATAGAGCCAGTAAACTTGAACTTTGACCACAATGAAACTCAAAACTGGTACATTTGAATGAGGTCAGCTGTGATCCAATTAAAGTGTGTTTCTTTTACTCTCACCTTACGCAGCGGGGCATGTAAATTCCAAACTTGTAGGAGTTCAGACTGAAAGAATTCAACTGCAGAGTCTAGATCTGGGATTAGGTTTAATCTGTGCCAGGGGAGGTTCTTGATGTCATTTATAAATGATTGAAGATTACATTTTTTGAAGGACCTGGTGATTTTAACCTTGGGAGAGGATTTAGTTGCCTTTATATTGCGCACGCAGTACACTAATCAGTGGTCACTGAAATTGTTAGGGAGAACACCTGCCTCCTGGATTCGGTCGTGAGAAGTGGAGAGAATCCAGTCGAGCAGGGTGTGATTATGGCTTTTGATGTTTATGCAAGTTGGGGAGGAGATTAATTGCGTTAGCTGCAAAGATTTAAACAGCGAGCTACAACTGTTATTTTTTGGATTCAGCCAATCAATATTAAAATCTCCAAAAACCAAAATTTCCCTTTTTGGGTTTTGAGCTATGGTTTCACTAAGGAAATGTGCTATGTCAGAAATGGAATGCACAGGGGAGCTAGGTGGGCGGTAGAATCCTGCAACAATGATTGATTTACTGCACGGGATCTCAATTCTGCCAGAAAGGAAATCAAAGGTGTCAGGAGAGTTAGGTTTTTGTAAGGGGGTGTACTTTGTGGAATTGTCAACATAAATTACAATACTGCATCTTCTTTTTGCTCTGTCATTTATATGGCATGAATACCCATTTATTGCAATAGCAGAGCCAGGTATTTTTGCAGTTAGCCACGATTCAGAGATCACAATGATTTTGGGCTTGTATTGTAAACACCAAGCTTGCAGTGCATCAATTTTTGGTAGTAAGCTGCGGATATTACAGTGCACAAAGGAGAAGCCTTTTTAGTTGGAAGGCTAAGAAAGGAATTTGCTGGGGGACCAGGGTTAGACTCTACATCATTTGCAAGGGCAAGTAACATAAGGAATAGGAATTTGGACATAGTTTTTGATTGGCCATATAGTGAATATGATACTTTATAATTTTGTGAGGTGGGGGTAGGAGGGTTATTTTTCATAACTCTCCACCAGTACTCAGCAGATAAGTTACAGCAACAGAGCAGACCATGGTGTATGATAATTTGTTTTCCAGTTTGAGGTGTGTGCTTATGGTTGTAAAACAAAATTGGAGTGAGAAAAGGGTTGTCAAGAATATCAGTATGGTCATATTTGGATTCATGTTAGTGCTATGAGGTGTGTAGATGAAAATAAAACAAAAATAGTACAATATAATAAATATATATATATATATATATATATATATATATATATATATATATATATGTATATATATATATATATATATATGAAGCCAAAAGAAAATGCACTCTCAGGACTTTCATAAACAGGTTACTTTTATTTCTGTAACGTTTTCGGAGGTCTTGCCTCCTTCATCAGCATGAATAAAGTGAAAACAAACAAACTCTTAAATAGTGACATACTCACTCCAAATCATTTCAAACCACTATCTTCACTGGCGCCAAAATTACCGGTGTTGGACCGCATAGTGCGTTCCAAATGTGCTAAGTGGCGGAAGTAGTGCGCCAAACTACTTCCGGTTGTCAAAATTCTGTAGCCGTAAAAAATCGGCTTAATATGTGTTAATGCCATTATTATAAAACCATTATGGCATATTATCTTAGAAACATAACAAACTCTTAACGTGCAAAAGATTGTGCTATTACACTAAATAGTGATAGTAAGTGTGACAGCCGCTTGTTGCCATGACAACCTAAACAACGCTAGAATGTAACCCTGTTAGAAATACAGGAACAGACTAACAGTAATTATCTTTCAAGGTATATCACAGAGTGTGTCAAAGCAAGCATGCTGCTCGACTACAATATGTGTATTTAAAGAAAGTGTATGTATTGAAAAAAAAGGGGGGATGAAAAGATCTACTTATGAGTCGCGCCAGCTGGCATATTGTACTATATACATGTTGCTGTGTTAGCTTATATTGAGGATATTAAGCCAGTCTACCCAATATTCATTGAGGAGTCTCATATGGAGATGTATGCCTCCGATGTATTGCCTTCAATGTGTAAACGACTAACATACTAAAAAATATCATTTATCTGGGATCTCCCCATTGTCATGAGCTATTGACATGCATACTATTCATACCTTCCGTTAAAGCACCTTATTTACCTAAAATAAAAAAAATTTTGGTGAATTTGTACAACTCAAATACTTCTTATTGAGTGATGAGGTTATATATTTATACCATATTTAATTTCCATACTAAAGCTATGGGGGTCATATATAGCATATTCCACTTCCATCTTGTGGCTAGCAATGCCCCCATTCACTCACTATCAAAACACTCCAAACAAGTTAACACAAATACAAATAAAAATAAAAATAAAAATAATAATAAAAATAAAAATAAAAACAATTGATATAGCGGTCTTTCCATTGACTTCAACGATATCCCACTCGGGATTGATTTAGCTCTAAAAGTCCATGATTCTCATGTATGCAGAATAAAGAGCGCCTGGTCATTTACTTCTGAATTTATATATGATGACCCGCTCTGTGTTTATTTATGTGCATTTTTCGGTGTCTGCGGTTACACCCTAGTCCTCTAGGTTAACGTGGCCTTTAGGATCGAATGCTTAATATGCATTGTGTTACCCTGGTTGTTCAACCATCAAATTATTGTCCATGTTATAATGTTCAATACTGGTCCTCTTCTGTTGTTATTTCTTCTTCCTAACATACTTGAGGATCTAGTGTCCAGCTTTGAATATGTGTAATGTTATTTGAGCTATGTGTGTAAAAAACCTGGTAACTCCAAGGAACCACTATCCGACTTCCACACAGGTATTAGAAATACCAAAGACTCCTATCCCTGGTGCTGTTTGCCAACGTGGTTAGGAGCACCCCTAGAACGAGGCACGCCGACCATGTGGCCCACAGAGTCATGATAGTCTAGGTGCCGTACCCTGCAATTGTATCACACTGTATAGCCACATTACATCAAAGCCTTGAAGTCAGGGGTGGTGTTGAGCCCACCTGGGTAAATGGTACCCAGTCGGTACATCCATTGTGCCTCCCGTTGCAGAAGTATTTTACCTCTGTCTCCCCCTCTATCTAGTGGGGGTACATGATCAATAAGTGTGTATCTTATTGATGCCACCGAATGTCTGTGTTCTGCACAGTGTCTCGCTACAGGTTGATCCGATTCCCCGGACTTGTGAGCCGACCTTATGGCATGCCGATGATTGGCCATCCTTTCTCTCAGGGTACCTGTCGTTTTACCGACATAATGCCAAGAGTATGGGCACACCAATAAGTAGATGACAAACGTGGTTGTGCAGGTAATCGAATGTCGTATATGGAACTGCCTGTTGGTATGGGGATGATTAAATGTTCTGGTACTTATAAGTCCATTACAGGTAGTACATCCTAGGCATCGATAAGATCCTCTGATGTTGGTATGTGTCCTGGGATTATAACTTGCCTTCGAGTCAGTCTTGACTAATAAGTCTCGCAGATTTGTACCCCTCCTGTAACCAACCATGGGCGTAAGATGTTTACTAAACTGTAATTTTGGATCAGTGGAAACGATAGGCCAATGTGTCCTTAAAGAAAGTCCAGCATTTCTGGTACTAGGAGAAAATGTAGTTGCCAGTATGATTTTGTCATCCCTGGTTTGTCTGGGTTCTTGGGCCAGTAGTTGTGCTTGTGTTACTTGTGACACTTCCTTCATCATCTGACTGATATGCTGTGTCTTGTAGCCCCTCTCTGCAAATTTTGCACCCATTTCGGACAACTGGGTGGCTCCTAATATAGGGTCAGAATTATTTCTCACTGTTCTAATAAGCTGCGATTTCAGTATGCCCTTTAGTAATGCTGGGGGATGACAACTATCTGACCTCAGTAGGGAGTTCCTATCCGTGGGTTTGCTGAATAGTGTACATCCTAATCCCTGTGTGGTTTTATAAACTTTGAGGTCAAGAAAGTTAATAGACTGTATATCGCTCAAGATTTTAAATCTAACCGTGGTCTGTGTATTGTTGAATGTTTCAAACCACTCATGGAGGTCATCCATGCCCCCTCTCCAAATCAGAAAAATATCGTCGATATACCTACGGTAGAAAATGATAGATGAATCACATTTTCCCCATAGGTATATATTCTCGAAATGTGACATGAAGATATTAGCATAGGAGGGGGCCATGAATGACCCCATGGCCGTGCCCGCTATTTGAAGAAAGAATTTGTTTTCGAATCTAAAATAATTCTTGTGTAAACAAAATTTGATGAGAGATAGTAGGTATTCAATAGGAGGTCCCTCATAGAGGGGGTTATTCGTGAGGTGTGCCCTAACAGCTTCTAATCCCTCCCCATGGGGAATGATAGTGTATAGGCTGTTCACGTCCATGGTGACGTCCATGGTGCCCTTTTGATTTAATATTGTTGGTCATTGAGGAAGTCACTTCTATCTTAGCTAAAGTTAAAACTGAAATTCAGCATTTTGAAACAACACATAACCCAATTCTTGCTAATGACCAACAAGAGAACTGGTTATCCAAAATCAAAACTCAAATTGATAAATACAAAAATGACTTAATTACATTTAAGAATAGAAAACTGGATACGGTCAAGTTAGATTACTCTCAGGGCAAGGTATATAAATGGCTTACAGGCACTAGAGAGATACAGCCCAGGAGAAGGCAGCGAGACAGGCGTGTACGCTTTGATACAGTGGATACAAGTGGAGCTGAGTCCACCGATACTGAGAGAGCTCATAGTGCAAGGCCTTATACCCCACCGGGCACAGGTGACAATTTTGACCAATATAATGCACAGTCAACACCCAGACATTTTTTAGGGGTTACAACACGCTCACAGAGAGCAGACACACGAGACCCCACATCAGGCGGGCGGGCACCAAGACACAGACCACCAAGGAGGGGGAGGCGAGGGATGCAATAATTAATTTGAGCTCTCATGTTCTGACAAATGGTGAAATACAACTGCTCAATAAGGGACTATCATTTGTTCCCAGCACAACAATCAATGAATATGAGCAGAAACTTGATATTCACAAATTTTGCAGAACCTTAAAGCTTAAAGAGTTTTTCCAGAACACTGTAGCAGATAACACTAAGACTGTGATTGAACGCCAATGTCATATACCAAGCTCATTTGAACCTATAAACTGTAGCGCCAGCACCAAGACCTTTATTCGTATGGTCTCTCAAGACCTAGATAAAGACAGAGAACACTCTATATGGAAACACAATCTCACACAAATAGAAAGAAAAGCCATTAAAACGCTACAGGATGACACCTCCCTTACCATTAGACCAGCGGATAAGGGAGGAGCCATAGTCCTTCTGAACTATACTGTACATCAACTCTCAGATACATCTACGTATATGGCTCTGAAGGGTGATCCAACAGGTACATACAAAAAACAATTGGATGATTTAATTCATATGGGTTGTGAACAGGGTTTCATCTCTGAACACATTAAAAAATATTGCACTACACTGCACCCAAGGATACCCATACTATATACAATACCGAAGGTGCATAAAGATGCAAATGCACCCCCGGGTCGTCCTATTGTATCGGCAGTGGATTCCTTGTGCCAACCGGTGTCACAGTACATTGACCTGCTATGACATCCGGTTGTTAGGGGAACACAATCCTTTTTGCTGGATACCAGCGAATTCATTAGACTGTTGGGGGCTGTTCACGTCCAGCCTGGTGATATTTTGGTCACCATGGACGTGAACAGCCTATACACTATCATTCCCCATGGGGAGGGATTAGAAGCTGTTAGGGCACACCTCACGAATAACCCCCTCTATGAGGGACCTCCTATTGAATACCTACTATCTCTCATCGAATTTTGTTTACACAAGAATTATTTTAGATTAGAAAACAAATTCTTTCTTCAAATAGCGGGCACGGCCATGGGGTCATCCATGGCCCCCTCCTATGCTAATATCTTCATGTCACATTTCGAGAATATATACCTATGGGGAAAATGTGATTCATCTATCATTTTCTACCGTAGGTATATCGACGATATTTTTCTGATTTGGAGAGGGGGCATGGATGACCTCCATGAGTGGTTTGAAACATTCAACAATACACAGACCACGGTTAGATTTAAAATCTTGAGCGATATACAGTCTATTAACTTTCTTGACCTCAAAGTTTATAAAACCACACAGGGATTAGGATGTACACTATTCAGCAAACCCACGGATAGGAACTCCCTACTGAGGTCAGATAGTTGTCATCCCCCAGCATTACTAAAGGGCATACTGAAATCGCAGCTTATTAGAACAGTGAGAAATAATTCTGACCCTATATTAGGAGCCACCCAGTTGTCCGAAATGGGTGCAAAATTTGCAGAGAGGGGCTACAAGACACAACATATCAGTCAGATGATGAAGGAAGTGTCACAAGTAACACAAGCACAACTACTGGCCCAAGAACCCAGACAAACCAGGGATGACAAAATCATACTGGCAACTACATTTTCTCCTAGTACCAGAAATGCTGGACTTTCTTTAAGGACACATTGGCCTATCGTTTCCACTGATCCAAAATTACAGTTTAGTAAACATCTTACGCCCATGGTTGGTTACAGGAGGGGTACAAATCTGCGAGACTTATTAGTCAAGATTGACTCAAAGGCAAGTTATAATCTCAGGACACATACCAACATCAGAGGATCTTATCGATGCCTAGGATGTACTACCTGTAATGGACTTATAAGTACCAGAACATTTAATCATCCCCATACCAACAGGCAGTTCCATATACGACATTCGATTACCTGCACAACCACGTTTGTCATCTACTTATTGGTGTGCCCATGCTCTTGGCATTATGTCGGTAAAACGACAGGTACCCTGAGAGAAAGGATGGCCAATCATCGGCATGCCATAAGGTCGGCTCACAAGTCCGGGGAATCGGATCAACCTGTAGCGAGACACTGTGCAGAACACAGACATTCGGTGGCATCAATAAGATACACACTTATTGATCATGTACCCCCACTAGATAGAGGGGGAGACAGAGGTAAAATACTTCTGCAACGGGAGGCACAATGGATGTACCGACTGGGTACCATTTACCCAGGTGGGCTCAACACCACCCCTGACTTCAAGGCTTTGATGTAATGTGGCTATACAGTGTGATACAATTGCAGGGTACGGCACCTAGACTATCATGACTCTGTGGGCCACATGGTCGGCGTGCCTCGTTCTAGGGGTGCTCCTAACCACGTTGGCAAACAGCACCAAGGATAGGAGTCTTTGGTATTTCTAATACCTGTGTGGAAGTCGGATAGTGGTTCCTTGGAGTTACCAGGTTTTTTACACACATAGCTCAAATAACATTACACATATTCAAAGCTGGACACTAGATCCTCAAGTATGTTAGGAAGAAGAAATAACAACAGAAGAGGACCAGTATTGAACATTATAACATGGACAATAATTTGATGGTTGAACAACCAGGGTAACACAATGCATATTAAGCATTCGATCCTAAAGGCCACGTTAACCTAGAGGACTAGGGTGTAACCGCAGACACCGAAAAATGCACATAAATAAACACAGAGCGGGTCATCATATATAAATTCAGAAGTAAATGACCAGGCGCTCTTTATTCTGCATACATGAGAATCATGGACTTTTAGAGCTAAATCAATCCTGAGTGGGATATCGTTGAAGTCAATGGAAAGACCGCTATATCAATTGTTTTTATTTTTATTTTTATTATTATTTTTATTTTTATTTTTATTTGTATTTGTGTTAACTTGTTTGGAGTGTTTTGATAGTGTGTGAATGGGGGCATTGCTAGCCACAAGATGGAAGTGGAATATGCTATATATGACCCCCATAGCTTTAGTATGGAAATTAAATATGGTATAAATATATAACCTCATCACTCAATAAGAAGTATTTGAGTTGTAAAAATTCACCAAAATTTTTTTTATTTTAGGTAAATAAGGTGCTTTAACGGAAGGTATGAATAGTATGCATGTCAATAGCTCATGACAATGGGGAGATCCCAGATAAATGATATTTTTTAGTATGTTAGTCGTTTACACATTGAAGGCAATACATCGGAGGCATACATCTCCATATGAGACTCCTCAATGAATATTGGGTAGACTGGCTTAATATCCTCAATATAAGCTAACACAGCAACATGTATATAGTACAATATGCCAGCTGGCGCGACTCATAAGTAGATCTTTTCATCCCCCCTTTTTTTTCAATACATACACTTTCTTTAAATACACATATTGTAGTCGAGCAGCATGCTTGCTTTGACACACTCTGTGATATACCTTGAAAGATAATTACTGTTAGTCTGTTCCTGTATTTCTAACAGGGTTACATTCTAGCGTTGTTTAGGTTGTCATGGCAACAAGCGGCTGTCACACTTACTATCACTATTTAGTGTAATAGCACAATCTTTTGCATGTTAAGAGTTTGTTATGTTTCTAAGATAATATGCCATAATGGTTTTATAATAATGGCATTAACACATATTAAGCCGATTTTTTACGGCTACAGAATTTTGACAACCGGAAGTAGTTTGGCGCACTACTTCCGCCACTTAGCACATTTGGAACGCACTATGCGGTCCAACACCGGTAATTTTGGCGCCAGTGAAGATAGTGGTTTGAAATGATTTGGAGTGAGTATGTCACTATTTAAGAGTTTGTTTGTTTTCACTTTATTCATGCTGATGAAGGAGGCAAGACCTCCGAAAACGTTACAGAAATAAAAGTAACCTGTTTATGAAAGTCCTGAGAGTGCATTTTCTTTTGGCTTCATATCTTCTACAAATTTGCACCCAGGCAGTTTTCCTTTGTGGGCGAGTTCTGGTGTTTTGGATACATATATATATATATATATATATATATATATACTGTATATATATATACTCTATCGATGTGGGATATATAGCTATTTTGAGGGAGAGAGGGTAAGTATTCTAAAGGGTTATCAGGGTTATCAGGCTGATCAGTGTTTGCAGCTGTCAGTTTAGGAGAATGAAAGTTGTGTTGGTGGGGTGAGCTTGGGGTGGGTGAGGTGAGGTGCGGGGTGGGAGGGAAACTATCTTCCAGAGGCTACCTGGTTGCAGCTGAAGTATGTTGGTCTGTGAATTTTCTTTAAAGACTTTGGCAAATATACTTTAAAATCAGTTGGGGGAGAGAGAGATATTACTGTCAGATTGGCCTGCAAAAAGAAAGTCAAGGGAGGGGGTATCTATGGACATTTGAGCTAGGGGTCATTCATGCTTATGTACATATATATTTATGTGTATATACACATATTATTAACACATAAATATATATGTATATAAGCATATACATAAATATTTACAGGGAACAAACAGTTCCCATAGACCACAATGTAAATGCACTTTTTTAGTCCCATACCGCCACTTTTAACCCATAAAAACTGCCTAGTGCAGTAGTTTTTTTTTAATAAAAACCAAGACCCTTTATTTGGGGGGCATTCGGGGCACTTTTAGAAAATTTATAAGAGATCTGATCTCTGGTTAATTTTCTGAGTGGTAAATGCTACCGTGAGCTTGCAGTAGCAATAACCAGCCACTTGTAATGGAGCATGATAAATTAGAGCTCCATTTGTAATCTAGCCCATACCATAATCATTGTTATATTATATATATATATATATATATATATATACGTGTATATGTATGTGTGTGTGTATTTAAGAATAAATAGAACATATTCTGCTATGGGAATAACATTGGAATGTGAAATATTCATATTTCATGTTGCGATCGGTTTTGCACGCAAGTAAGGGTGTTAAAAATTTTTTTCTACTTTTCACACTTTAATGAAGTCTATGCGGGAATACATTAATGTGGCTGCGATATTCAAAGTTTTGTTTTTTTGTGCTTTGGGTTAGTGCTTGTGTGAAGACTTTTTACTTATTTGCAATATGTGTGCTACACGACGCACACACAAAAAACTCTGTCTAGCAGAGTTAACACACAAACGGGAGCTCAAACTACCGCTCTACTCATAATCTAGCCCTTCAGCAACAATAGCTTTCAAAAACCTGTTCTAATGTATGAAGTCTCTTACATAATTGCAGACAACAAAAGTCCCTTATTAAGAATCCCTCAAATTTTACCTTTATAACAGTATGATACACAGTCTAAGATGATAAGCTGAGGTGCCCTTAGTAAAGATGCTGCAGACTTGAGTAGCTCAGGAGTTAATGTTGGAAATAGATATTTTGGATGAGTAAGTGTATGAAGTGTTATACACCCCAGGCTAAGATTAATCAGGACTAAATCAGGCACCAGCATATTATACAAAGCCTTTATTGCCAGACACGCGTGGGATGCATTGCTTGGACTAGATGCATTAAGTGTGTTAATTTAGATCAACGCTTCCTGGGTGTTTGCACAATGGGCATTAAGTGCAAAAAAATGTATTGAAAATACCTTCATTGTTAATGAATAAATCTACGGATGTAAATAAACAGGACAAATGGTTTTTTGTCAGAAAAGCAACTAAGAAAGGAATACAGTGTCATCATAAACAGTAGGGATCCTATAAATAATTAGATTGACATGAACTTTGCATTAGGGTAGCTGTGAGCATGCTGGTCTGACCTAACTCTTTTCCACTTTTTATTTTAACCTTGTGATCTCAATCTCACAGAATTCTGTACACAGCATAACTTGACAAACATTAGCTCCAAGACGTTATGGACTTCTCTAGCTTGAAAACAATTTTCAGGTTTTACACAGACATCAGTTTGTATTTTAAGCTGTAATGAGACCTTATTTTCAAGCTTGATTCTGCCCTTATTTGAGACAATACCTAGTACTATTTTATTAGTTTTCTTGTTTGTCTGATGGGAGGCACTGATATACGCACAAAGCATCCAGGCTTACAACTAACTTACCTTCACTAGTTCTATGACATGTCTAGTCATTAAGTTGTTTACTGATCTATTTATATATAATATTAATGGTTATATCTATAGCACAAGGGAATTTAATGTACTTGACCATATGAAGTGAAGTAATTAGAGATATTAGAGTTCCCATTGCAATGGACATACAGGTGATAACATGTGAGATAAACATCAAAGTGAAAACACTATGCATAACTAGAATTATTGATACAATCACTATGTGGCATTTAAAATGTCAATGCAAGGGAAGCCCCTTTAAATCTTGATTCAGCCGTTTAGCAAACTTGATAGACGTATCACATCAAAATATAACTAGGGGCAAACTTACTTTTAAAGCTGATACTTCTATCAAGTTTGCTATAGAGCAGAATCAAGATTTAGGTCTAGTTTGCAAGTGAAATGCAATTTAGCTCTCTAGCTCACGCGTTAACTTTGCAAGCGTTGGGTAGTGCGCGTAATACTAGTTGAAAGTAAAAGGTTTGAGAAGGAGGGCTAACCTGACACAAAAAAAAAGCCTCACTTCGACTATCGTGACCATGTTAACGTATTCCCCCATAGACTTCAATAGATTGTAGAAAAGTGGAAAAACCTAACATCCTACTTGGGCACAAATCCTATCGTATTTAACCTGATTGCATATTCTCAAGTGCGCTAACTTGACATGAAATATAAATATTTCACATTCCCATGTTCTTCACAGAATATGCTCTATTTATTCTTCAATATATAATTCTATTTATATCTGATTTTTTCTAATAAATATAAAACACAGGAATGGACCACACTCACAGACTGGACTAGGTACACATTCTAAGCCACAGCAAACTCCACAGCCCTGAACACTGACAGACATCTGCAAAGTTCCCAGCAACCCAGGCAGTTAACCCCAGAGCAGCCTGGGTGACAGGACCACAGGGAAGCATTACAAACATTATCAACACAACACACAGAAAACCTGCCACTCACCAGCAGATTTACAGTAATGTTTAAAAGCAAAACTGGGGGAAGTCAATTACATTTGGCACCAAGGGATCAAGCCCAGGACCACAACAAAGTCTCCCCCTTCCTGGGACCCTAAACCAGCACCCACACAATGCATACTTCCAAACAAACCAACTGGGAACCTCCCAGTGTGACGCCGGCTTTTGTAACCTCCCCTATGTAAATACAAAACACAGGAATGGACCACACTCACCGACTGGACTGGGTACACATCCTAAGCCACAGCAAACTCTACAGCCCTGAACACTGACAGACAGCTGCAAAGTTCCCAGCAACCCAGGCAGTTAACCCCAGAGCAGTCTGGGTGACAGGCCCACAGGGAAGCATTACAAACATTATCAACACAACACACAGAAACCCTGGCACTCACCAGCGGATTCACAGTAATGTTTAAAAGCAAAACTGGGGGAAGTCAGTTATATTTGGATCAAGCCCAGGACCACGACAAGGTCTCCCCCTTCCTGGGACCCTAAACCAGCACCCACACAACCCACACAATGCATACTTCCAAACAAACCAACTGTGAACCTCCCAGGGTGACACAGGCTTTTGTAACCTCCCCTATGTAAATACAGAACACAGGAATATATATATATATATATATATATATATATATATATATATATATATATATATATATATATATATATGTATTTATATATGTAGACCCTCACATTTTCCTGTTAAACTTTTGCACCTGAATATAGTGACTGCCTATAGGGAAGATCCTGGTGTTGAAACTAAAAAGAGGAGTGTAAGACACAGAAGGAATCAGACATGTCAGAGCAGTGAATGTGTGTGTGAGGCCTGGCTGTGAGATGAGCTGCATAGAGACTTCAACTTGTGTAAAGTAACAGCATTCCTCTGATCTGCTGATTTAGTGTATGCTGCCAGCTGCAGTCTGACCCTGTGAGAGAGCTGTGGAGCAGGATCCAGACAAAGTAAATGACTAGCAAACCCTGGAGCTCCTCTTCAGCCTGTGCAGCTGAATCCTGTTTAGTGGTAAGGAATATCCTCTCCCCCTGTCATACTGATAGGGCATACTGTCTATCACAGATACTTATACACAGCTCTTCCTGTGGATTGCAGCTTCCTATGAGTTGTAACTGTTTAAATGCATATGGATTACCCCCAACATTTCTGTGCACCAACTGGTACCCATCAGCCATTAGGGTGAAGCCTGAGGGTGGGTTCGCAGGTGGTTTGGGAGGATGCTGGACCTGGTTAGACAGAGTTGGTGTGTTAGTTTGCCACTGTATTATTTGCCTTACTTTTATTTGCCATAATCCTTTAATACATGTTCATACTGTTTTACTGTTATCACTGTGTGTGTTGTAGTTATTTATTATGTTCATGTCTGGGAAACCCATCCTTGCCCTGGATGCCCAGTCAGGTGGAGGCACTGCCACAGTCATGTACCCCAACTCACAGGTAGCTGAGGCTCAGGATCGGCATGCAGAGCACATGGAGGTAGCTGGGTTAAAGACCCACATGGATAATTGTGGGCCTAGGCCAAACCCTGTAACATACGCATATCTCTATTTATGTGCTAATATGTGTATATACACATATAAACACATACATATATATATATGTTTATTTTCATATACATATATATTGAAACTTTACTGCCCAATGCTGCCTGACTTACCCCCTTTGCTGCGCTATGTTCTGTGCCGTGTCTATCGGCATAAGAACAAGGTTCCCATTGGAGCCTATGGGATCTCGTTCCAATCAGCCAATAGGATGAGTGCTCAATCCTATTGGCTGATTGGAACAGCCAATAGGATTTAGCAGCTCTAATGCTATTGGCTTATTAAAATCTTTCATCCAATAGGAATGCAAGGGACGCCATCTTGGATGGCGTCACTTGCATTGAAGTTTTAGTTTACGGCGGCGACCGTATGAAGAGGATGCTCCGTGCTGGATGTCTTCAGGATGAACCCGCTCAGAGCTGGATGGAAGAAGATAGAAGATGCCATCTGGATGAAGACTTCTGGCCGCTTGGATGACGACTTCTCCGGCTGGATGGATCCTTCAAGCAGGACTTCAAGAACTGTAAGTGGATCGTCAGGGGTTAGTGTTAGGTTTTTTAAAGGGTTTTTATTTTTAGATTAGGGTCTGGGCATGTAAAATAGCTAAATGCCCTTTTAAGGGCAAAGCCCATACAAATGCCCTTTTCAGGGCAATGGGGTGCTTAGGTTATTGGGGGGGGTTGGTTGGTTGGTGGGTTTAACTGTTGGGGGGTGTTTGTATTTTTTTGCAATGTAAAAGAGCTGTTATCTTTGGGGCAATGCCCCACAAAAGGCCCTATTAAGGGCCATTGGTAGTTTATTGTAGGCTAGGGTTTTTTATTTTGAGTGGACTTTTTTATTTTGATAGGGCTATTAGATTAGGTGTAATTCTTTTTTATTTTTTAAATTAGTTTTTTTATTTTTGGTAATTTGTTTTTTTTTGTAACTTAGTGTTTGTTTGTTTTTCTGTACTTTAGTACTTTTAATAATGTTTAATAGTATATTTAAATAATTTGAGTAGGGTCAGGTTTCTTTAATATGTAATTTAGTTTATTTAATTGGTATTTTAATTTAATTGTAGTATAATAGTTAGGGTAGGTTAATTAATCGTTTAACATAGTTTATTTTAATTCTACAGGTAAGTTTTAATTTATATTAAGATAGGGATGTTGTCATTTTAATTTAAATTTAGGGGGTTGTTAGTTTTAGGTGTTAATAGCTTAATTTAGTTTTTGGCGATGTGGGGGGCTGACGGTTTAGGGGTTAATAGGCTAGTTAGTGGTAGTGATGTGGGAGGCCAGAGGTTTAGGGGTTAATACATTTATTTAGTGGCGGCGATGTCAGGGAGCAGCGGGATAGGGGTTAATAACTTTATTTAGGTTGCGGCGATGTCGGGGAGCGGCGGGATAGGGATGAAACATTTTAGTATAGTGGCGGCGTTTAGTGACAGGGTATAAATAAAGTTGGGAAAAAGCCGAATAGATGCGAGATCGATGACTGCTAGTTAACAACAGTCTGATGGTCATCGCCCCGTTCTTGGTGCGTGTCTTTTTGCCGCCTTTATTCATAAATATGGAGAGTGTATTGAGATCCGCGGCCGCAATATTTGGAGATGCTAGGCAAGCGTATTGATGCCAGCAAATGCAATATAGTTGACGCTTTGATACATATCCCCCATTGTCTGTAGGGGTTTTCATCTCCAAAGATGTGGGACTGCTCCGACCAACCCAAAAATAGGTTGGCATAGGAAGGGGAACATTTTGACCCCATAGCAATTCCACATCTCTAGAGATAAAAAAAATACTCAAACTCAAAATAATTGTGTGTCAAAAGAAAATCTATAAATGCTGGAGTATAATTTATGGCATTAAATAAAGTATATTTTAAGGCCTACAAGGCACAAACATTGGGTATAGAAGACTCTTTAAATGTGTCTTTTTATGGTTATTTGAGGGCTGACACACTGCTACATTAGATCTTGTTCATTATATGAAATAACATCTTGTCTCCTAGATCTTAGTTAGTGAATTCAGATTGGTTTGGAATATGCAACATCAGTATATCAAGCTTGTCTCTAATCAGTCAGGCTTATGCATACTCAATGAATCTAGGCTACTCTGTTTCACAAAAGTAGAAGGATGTGTGGATTTTTGCCTGGGGCACAAGAGATGAAAATCAAGCCCTCAGCATTTCCTGTACAATCTGCAGCTGCCACTGGTTTTTGGCAGCTGGAGATGTCAGAAATTTGCAGATTGCCAGCCTACAGAGTTCAAGCAAGGCAGAGCTGTTAGATTATAAAGAAAGGTAATAAAAATACCAAAAAGTACTCTTAAGTCACATTAGTATTTATTGTTGCTTAACATGTAATTTAATAAATCTTAAATTTAAATGTCAATTTTACTGATTTGACTAACATTAGTGCAAAAAATACTAAATAAAAAACCCAGCTTTATAGAACAAGAAATACCCCCTGGATAATAAGGAATTTTCTTCAGCTGCTGTTGCCCGGAAAATAAAGAACACTTGCACCTGGTTTATCAAACTTTAGAAAAAAAACAACACACACATATATTGTGTCAGATTAGAGTCTACAAATAAGAAATGCATTTAAATAGAAATAAATAAGAAGCAGCAAAGAAGCAGATCTTCTTGGTTAGTAAAGTCAGTAAAAGCATGATTTATTGTGCAATTTCAGTAAATCACTTACGGCTAGATTTAGAGTTTGGCGGCCAAAGGGGTGCGTTAGCTACGCGTGCTTTTTTTCCCCCGCACCTTTTAAATACCGCTGGTATTTAGAGCTCACAGAATGGCTGGGTTTTCAGTGCGTTAGGCTCCAAAAAGGGAGCGTAGAGCATAATTTAACGCCACTGCAACTCTAAATTCCAGCTGTGCTTACGGACGCGGCCAGCTTCAAAAACGTGCTCGTGCACAATTCCCCCATAGAAAACAATGGGGCCATTTGAGCTGAAAAAAAAACTAACACCTGCAAAAAAGCAGCGTTCAGCTCCTAACGCAGCCCCATTGTTTTCTATGGGGAAACACTTCCTACGTCTGCACCTAACACTCTAACATGTACCCCGAGTCTAAACACCCCTAACCTTACACTTATTAACCCCTATTCTGCCGCCCCGCTATCGCTGACACCTGCATATTTTTTTTAACCCCTAATCTGCCTCTCCGTAAACCGCCGCTACCTACATTATCCCTATGTACCCCTAATCTGCTGCCCCTAACACCGCCGACCCCTATATTATATTTATTAACCCCTAATCTGCCCCCCACAACGTCGCCTCCACCTACCTACAATAATTAACCTCTAATCTGCCGACCAAACCGCACCGCTACTATAATAAAGTTATTAACCCCTAATCAGCCTCACTCCCTCCTCAATAACCCTATAATAAATAGTATTAACCCCTAATCTGCCCTCCCTAACATCGCCGACACCTAATTTCAAACATTAACCCCTAATCTGCCAACCGGAGCTCACCGCTATTCTAATACATTTTTTAACCCCTAAAGCTAAGTCTAACCCTAACACTAACACCCCCCTAAGTAAAATATAATTTAAATCTAACGAAATAAATCAACTATTATTAAATAACTTATTCCTATTTAAAGCTAAATACTTACCTGTAAAATAAACCCTAATATAGCTACAATATAAATTATAATTATATTGTAGCTATTTTAGGATTAATATTTATTTTACAGGCAACTTTGTAATTATATTAACCAGGTACAATAGCTATTAAATAGTTAATAACTATTTAATAGTTACCTAGTTAAAATAATTAAAAATTACTTGTAAAATAAATCCTAACCTATGTTACAATTAAACCTAACACTACACTATCAATAAATTACTTAAATACAATACCTACAATTATCTACAATTAAACCTAACACTACACTATCAATAAATTAATTAAATACAATACCTACAAATAACTACAATGAAATAAACTAACTAAAGTACAAAAAATAAAAAAGAACTAAGTTACAAAAAATAAAAAAATATTTACAAACATTAGAAAAATATTACAACACTTTTAAACTAATTACACCTACTCTAAGCCCCCTAATAAAATAACAAAGACCCCCAAAATAAAAAAATGCCCTACCCTATTCTAAATTAAAAAAATTCAAAGCTCTTTTACCTTACCAGCCCTTAAAAGGACCTTTTGTGGGGCATGCCCCAAATAATTCAGCTCTTTTGCCTGTAAAAAAAAAACATACAATACCCCCCCTCCAACATTACAACCCACCACCCACATACCCGTAATCTAACCCAAACCCCCCTTAAATAAACCTAACACTAAGCCCCTGAAGATCTCCCTACCTTGTCTTCACCTCACCGGGTTCACCGATCGGTCCAGAAGAGGGTCCGAAGTCTTGATCCAAGCGGCGGCTGAAGAACTCCATCATCGGGATGAAGTCTTCTATCAAGCCGCATCTTCAATCTTCTTTCTTCCGGAACAGCCAATAGAATGCGAGCTCAATCTGATTGGCTGATTGGATCAGCCAATCGGATTGAACTTGAATCTGATTGGCTGATTCCATCAGCCAATCAGAATATTCCTACCTTAATTCCGATTGGCTGATAGAATCCTATCAGCCAATCGGAATTCGAGGGACGCCATCTTGGATGATGTAATTTAAAGGAACCATCATTCGGCGAGTAGGCGTCGCTTGAAGAGGTTGGATCCGCGTTGGCTGGGAAGAAGATGGCTCCTCTCCGCTCCGGAAGAAAGAAGATTGAAGATGCGGCTTGATAGAAGACTTCATCCCGATGATGGACTTCCGACTTCAGCCCGATGATGGAGTTCTTCAGCCGCCGCTTGGATCAAGACTTCGGACCCTCTTCTGGACTGATCGGTGAACCCGGTGAGGTGAAGACAAGGTAAGGAGATCTTCAGGGGCTTAGTGTTAGGTTTATTTAAGGGGGGTTTGGGTTAGATTAGGGGTATGTGGGTGGTAGGTTGTAATGTTGGGGGGGTATTGTATGGGTTTTTTTTACAGGCAAAAGAGCTGAATTATTTGGAGCATGCCCCGCAAAGGGCCCTTTTCAGGGCTGGTAAGGTAAAAGAGCTTTGAACTTTTTTAATTTAGAATAGGGTAGGGCATTTTTTTTTTATTTTGGGGGTCTTTGTTATTTTATTAGGGGGCTTAGAGTAGGTGCAATTAGTTTAAAATTGTTGTAATATTTTTCTAATGTTTGTAAATATTTTTTTATTTTTTTGTAACAGTTCTTTTTTATTTTTTGTACTTTAGTTAGTTTATTTAATTGTATTTATTTGTAGGTATTGTATTTAATTAATGTATTGATAGTGTAGTGTTAGGTTTAATTGTAGATAATTGTAGGTATTGTATTTAATTAATTTATTGATAGTGTAGTGTTAGGTTTAATTGTATTATTTTAATTATTTTAAATAGTAAATTATTTTAAATAGGTAACTATTAAATAGTTATTAACTATTTAATAGCTATTGTACCTGGTTAAAATAAATACAAAGTTACCTGTAAAATAAATATTAATCCTAAAATAGCTACAATATAATTATAATTTATATTGTAGCTATATTAGGGTTTATTTTACAGGTAAGTATTTAGCTTTAAATAGGAATAATTTATTTAGGAAGAGTTAATTTATTTCGTTAGATTTAAATTATATTTAATTTAGGGGGTGTTAGGGTTAGAATTAGCTTTAGGGGTTAAAAAATTTATTAGAATAGCGGTGAGTTCCGGTCGGCAGATTAGGGGTTAATGCTTGAAGTTAGGTGTCGGCGATGTTAGGGAGGGCAGATTAGGGGTTAATACTATTTATTATAGGGTTATTGAGGTGGGAGTGAGGCAGATTAGGGGTTAATAACTTTATTATAGTATCGGTGCGGTCCGCTCGGCAGATTAGGGGTTAATAAGTGTAGGTAGGTGGCGGCGACGTTGGGGGGGCAGATTAGGGGTTAATAAATATAATATAGGGGTCGGCGGTATTAGGGGCAGCAGATTAGGGGTACATAGGGATAACTTAGCTGGCGGCGGTGTACGGAGCGGCAGATTAGGGGTTAAAAAATTTAATAGAGTGGCGGCGATGTGGGGGGGCCTCGGTTTAGGGGTGCATAGGTAGTTTATGGGTGTTAGTGAACTTTAGAGCACAGTAGTTAAGAGCTTTATAAACAGGCGTTAGCCCAGAAAGCTCTTAACTACTGACTTTTTTCTGCGGCTGGAGTTTTGTCGTTAGATTTCTAACGCTCACTTCAGCCACAACTCTAAATACCGGCGTTAGAAAGATCCCATTGAAAGATAGGATACGCAAAATGGCGTAGGGGGATCTGCGGTATGGAAAAGTCACGGCTGGAAAGTGAGCGTTAGACCCTTTCCTGACTGACTCCAAATACCAGAGGGTGGTAAAAACCAGCGTTAGGAGCCTTTAACGCTGGTTTTCACGGCTACTGCCCAACTCTAAATCTAGGCCTTAATTTTTATGGCATGAAGTAATTTGGTGGTGTGTGGTCTCCCTTAAATTGATGGTAAATCCTAGTATTTTTGAAACACTAGCGGCTAGATTTAGAGTTGGGCGGTAGCCGTCAAAACCAGCGTTAGAGGCTCCTAACACTGGTTTTTACAGCCCTCTGGTATTTGGAGCCAGTCATTAAAGGGTCTAACGCTCACTTTCCAGCCGCGACTTTTCCATACCTTAGATCCCATTACGTCAATTGCGTATCCTATCTTTTCAATGGGATCTTTCTAACGCCGGTATTTAGAGTCGTGGCTGAAGTGAGCATTAGAAATCTAACGACAAAACTCCAGCCGCAGAAAAAAAACAGTAGTTAAGAGCTTTCTGGGCTAACGCCAGTTTAGAAAGCTCTTAACTACTGTGCTCTAAAGTACACTAACACCCATAAACTACCTATGTACCCCTAAACCGAGGTCCCCCCACATCGCCTCCACTCTATTAAAAAAAATTTAACCCCTAATCTGCCGACCGCACACCGCTGCCACCTACATTATCCCTATGAACCCCTAATCTGCTGCCCCTAACACCGCCGACCCCTATATTATATTTATTAACCCCTAATCTGCCACCCCCGCTATCGCTGACCCCTGCATATTATTATTAACCCCTAATCTGCCGCTCCGTACACCGCTGCCACCTACATTATAGCTATGTACCCCTTATCTGCTGCGCCTAACACCGCCGACCCCTATATTATATTTATTAACCCCTAATCTGCCCCCCTCAACGTCGCCTCCACCTGCCTACACTTATTAACCCCTAATCTGCCGAGCGGACTGCACCGCTACTATAATAAAGTTATTAACCCCTAATCCGCCTAACTCCCACCTCAATAATCCTATAATAAATAGTATTAACCCCTAATCTGCCCTCCCTAACATCGCCGACACCTAACTTCAAGTATTAACCCCTAATCTGACGATCGGAGCTCACCGCTACTCTAATAAATTTTATAACCCCTAAAGCTAATTCTAACCCTAACCCTAACACCCCCCTAAGTTAAATATAATTTTATTCTAACGAAATAAATTAACTCTTATTAAATAAATTATTCCTATTTAAAGCTAAATACTTACCTATAAAATAAACCCTAATATAGCTACAATATAAATTATAATTATATTGTAGCTATTTTAGGATTAATATTTATTTTACAAGCAAGTTTGTATTTATTTTAACCAGGTACAATAGCTATTAAATAGTTAAGAACTATTTAATAGTTACCTAGTTAAAATAATTACAAAATTACCTGTAAAATAAATCCTAATCTAAGTTACAATTAAACCTAACACTACACTATCAATAAATTAATTAAATAAAATACCTACAATTATCTACAATTAAACCTAACACTACACTATCAATAAATTAATTAAATAAAATACCTACAATTATCTACAATTAAACCTAACACTACACTATCAATAAATTAATTAAATAAAATACCTACAAATAAATACAATTAAATAAACTAACTAAAGTACAAAAAATAAAAAAGAACTAAGTTACAAAAAATAAAAAAATATTTACAAACAATTTTAAACTAATTACACCTACTCTAAGCCCCCTAATAAAGTAACAAAGCCCCCAAAATAAAAAAATGCCCTACCCTATTCTAAATTAAAAAAGTTCAAAGCTCTTTTACCTTACCAGCCCTGAACAGGGCCCTTTGCGGGCATGCCCCAAAGAATTCAGCTCTTTTGCCTGTAAAAAAAACACATACAATACCCCCCCCAACATTACAACCCACCACCCACATACCCCTAATCTAACCCAAACCCCCCTTAAATAAACCTAACACTAAGCCCCTGAAGATCTTCCTACCTTATCTTCACCATGCCAGGTTCACCGATCCGTCCTTGGAAGTCTTGATTCAAGCCTCGGAAGTGTTGATCCAAGCCCAAGCGGGGGGCTGAAGAGTGACGTCCATCCTCGGGCTGAAGTCTGGATCCAAGCGGCGGCTGAAGAAATCGATCAACGGGCTGAAGTCGGAAGTCCATCATCGGGATGAAGTCTTCTATCAAGCAGCATCTTCAATCTTTTTTAATTTAGAATAGGGTAGGGCATTTTTTTATTTTGGGGGGCTTTGTTATTTTATTAGGGGGCTTAGAGTAGGTGTAATTAGTTTAAAATTGTTGTAATATTTTTCTAATAGAACTTAGTTCTTTTTTATTTTTTGTACTTTAGTTAGTTTATTTCGTTGTATTTATTTGTAGATATTGTATTTAATTAATTTATTGATAGTGTAGTGTTAGGTTTAATTGTAGATAATTGTAGGTATTTTATTTAATTAATTTATTGATAGTGTAGTGTTAGGTTTAATTGTAACTTAGGTTAGGATTTATTTTACAGGTAATTTTGTAATTATTTTAACTATTTCAGCTATTAAATAGTTCTTAACTATTTAATAGCTATTGTACCTGGTTAAAATAAATACAAAGTTACCTGTAAAATAAATATTAATCCTAAAATAGCTATAATATAATTATAATTTATATTGTAGCTATATTAGGGTTTATTTTACAGGTAAGTATTTAGCTTTAAATAGGAATAATTTATTTAATAAGAGTTAATTTATTTAGTTAGATTTAAATTATATTTAACTTAGGGGGGTGTTAGTGTTAGGGTTAGATTTAGCTTTAGGGGTTAATCCATTTATTACAGTAGCGGTGAGCTCCGATCGGCAGATTAGGGGTTAATACTTGAAGTTAGGTGTCGGCGATGTTAGGGAGGGCAGATTAGGGGTTAATACTATTTATTATAGGGTTATTGAGGCGGGAGTGAGGCGGATTAGGGGTTAATAACTTTATTATAGTAGCGGTGCGGTCCGCTCGGCAGATTAGGGGTTAATAAGTGTAGGCAGGTGAAGGCGACGTTGAGGGGGCAGATTAGGGGTTAATAAATATAATATAGGGGTCGGCGGTGTTAGGCGCAGCAGATTAGGGGTACATAGCTATAATGTAGGTGGCAGCGGTGTACGGAGCGGCAGATTAGGGGTTAATAATAATATGCAGGGGTCAGCGATAGCGGGGGAGGCAGATTAGGGGTTAATAATTGTAAGGTTAGGGGTGTTTAGACTCGGGGTACATGTTAGAGTGTTAGGTGCAGACTTAGGAAGTGTTTCCCCATAGAAAACAATGGGGCTGCGTTAGGAGCTGAACGCGGCTTTTTTGCAGGTGTTAGGTTTTTTTTCAGCTCAAACAGCCCCATTGTTTTCTATGGGGGAATCGTGCACGAGCACGTTTTTGAAGCTGGCCGCGTCCGTAAGCACCGCTGGTATCGAGAGTTGCAGTGGCGTTAAATTATGCTCTACGCTCCCTTTTGGAGCCTAACGCACTGAAAACCCAGCCCTTCTGTGAACTCTAAATACCAGCGGTATTTAAAAGGTGCGGGGGAAAAAAAGCATGCGTAGCTAACGCACCCCTTTGGCCGCAGAACTCTAAATCTAGCCGTAGGATTTCACAGTGCTATAAATAAAGAGGAAATTTAGTCATGATGTATAAAAAAACGTCATGCTGAAAGTGCCTTTATTTGCCTGCAGTTTATGCCTCACTGAGCACCTCAGGCCGCCCATGTCAGAACGCTATTTTTTTTTTAAAGGGGTGACATTTCCACCTCTTAGCCAATAAAGGTACTTTCAGAATTAGATTTTTAATACTTCCATGACTGAAAGTCCCCTTTATTTATAGCACTGGTAAATCCTGGCATTTCACAACTCTAGGATTTACCATGACTTTTAGGTTAATTTAAGTGAGGGCTACCTTAAAAGGGGAATCATTCTTGTTTTATCCTTCTGCATTAAGTTTACGCTGACTTAAAGGCTGCTTCTGTGGTGATAGTATATTAAGCTACATATACTTTTGTAAAATACGCATTCGAAAAAACAATAAAACACCAATCCAAGTCATATATGTTTTGTGTCACTTCCTGCACTCAAAGCTATGTAGCAGCAACTTGCAACTGCTAACACTGAAGAACATCAGATACACAGTCCAAAGAATAGGCAGCACCACCTTAAGTATGCAGAAAATCTCTTTTATTGCTTAATAAGCAGGAGTGGGTACAAAAAATGACTAAGTTTCGGGTTACTTACCCTTAGTCATGTCAATTATAAATGTGGAAAATAACACCTTTAAATACCTTATCCAGGTGAAATAACTCCTCCCCTTTAACGCTACCTTTCCTTTTCCATACTCTTGTGTCATTAGCGCTCAATGACCCAGTTACTTGCATGTGTGCAAATCTTACTACTTTTGGAGCTGGATTATATTGGACATTACTGAAGAACATCAGGAACACTCTGGTTTCTGCTTTGCATGTTAATTGCAACTTTATTGTTATGGTGCTCCAAAAATCCCTTTCCCATGAAAAAATAATAAATGGAAAGCACAAATAGTTACAATATATTGCTATGAAATGTTGGTTAAATATGTTTGAACACAAAGAAAATGGTGAACCAGCGCTAGTGTGCACTAATAAGTAATCAAGCTGTAGATAAAACTGCTTATATTGCACATAGGACTGGTCTTCATCATTCTCTTGAAAAAGTCTGCCCAAGACCAGACAAAATGTGTAGAGATACTTTTTTCATTTTCCGGCTTCCATAGTGTCTCTTCTGAACGGCACCATTCGAGTGTAATTGTCTATTGGTTTCCGTTTACTGACAGCTCCATCGGACATCCCATACAAGGATTATAGAAATACCGTAATAGCAAAAGGGACACTGTGAGGAAACACGGACGCATCTAGGAGCTATTCAGGAAGGAGTATGTACATTGCTGGTCTCCGATCCTGTGTATTGTACTATGCATCATTTGTTTTATACATTGTGTTTTTAATCTTGTGTGATATCGCTACTTTTTAAATTGCTACACTTAGAGCAGCATGTGCACTCACTCACAGTTCCTTTTCTTTTAAACATATTTGAAGCAGGGCTTCATTGTTTGTGAAATTAATGTCTATATTTATTGGTCCTGGTGCAAATATGCACTAAAATTGAGATCTCAGTGGCTAAATAATGGCAATTTACTATTGAAATGCATTGAAAAATATTACAAGGATAAAGTATTTTTATTATTATTATTATTGGTTATTTGTAGAGCGCCAGCAGATTCCGCAGCGCTATAAACAAATGCGGAGTACAACAAAACAATGATATGGATCAAATGGGTAGAGGGCCCTGCCAAGAGTTGCACTATTGTAGTCAACTCTTAAGAAGGTGATCTACAAACAGCTGGACTCTTAGTCTTACATGCTATGGGGGTTCAGGGGATAGCGATGGAGGAGAGGAACTGGTATAAAGAAAGGTCAGCGTAGGTTGTATGCATCCCTGAACAGTAGAGTCTTCAGGGAGTGCTTGAAGCTTTCAAAACTAGGGGAGAGTCTTGTGGAGAGAGGCAGAGAGTTCCACAAGATGGGAGCCAGTCTGGAGAAGTCTTGTAAACCGGAATGTGATGAGGTAACAAGAGAGGAGGAGAGTAGGAGGTCATAAGCAGAGTGAAGGGGACGGGAGGGAGAGTATCTGGAGACAAGGTCTGAGATATAGGTGGGAGCAGTGCAGTTGAGGGCTTTGTATGTCAGAGGGAGAATTTTTTGTTTGATCCTAGAGGCAAGAGGAAGCCAGTGAAGGGATTGGCAGAGAGGTGCAGCAGATTAAGAGCGACATGTAAGGAAAATGAGCCTGGCAGAAGCATTAATTATGGATTGTAAAGGAGCTAGGCGGCAGGTGGGGAGACCAGAGAGGACAGAATTGCAGTAATCGAGGCAGGAAAGGATGAGAGAGTGGATTAAAATCTTAGTTGTCTTGTGTAAGGAAGTGTCTAATTTTAGAGATGTTGTTAAGGTGGAAGTGGCAGGCTTTAGCCAAGGACTGAATGTGAGGAGTAAAAGAAAGATCTAAGTCAAATGTGACCCCGAGACATCGGGCATGTGGGGTAGGGGTAATGATGGAGTTGTCGAAAGTTATAGAGTTATTGGGGGTGGAGATTTTGGAAGAAATGGGGAAAATAAGGAGCTCAGTTTTGGAAAGATTTAGCTTGAGGTAGTGAGAGGACATCCAGGAAGAGATGTGAGAAAGACAATTAGTGACAAGGGTTAGCAAGGAAGGAGATAGGTCTGGTGCAGAGAAGTAGATTTGGGTGTCGTCGGCATACAAATTATATTGGAAACCGTGGGACTTTATTAGGGAACCTAGTGATGACGTGTAGATTGAGAAGAGAAGGGGACAGAGGACAGAGCCTTGCGGTAATCCAACAGAAAGTGGTGACGGGGCAGAGGAGGCCCCATAGAAGGCTATACTAAAGGAACAGTTTGACAGGTAGGAAGAGAGCCACGAGAGGGCTATGTCACAGATGCCAAAGTTTTGGAGGGTTTGGAGCAAAAGAGGGTGGTCAACAGTGTCAAAGGCTGCAGACAGATCAAGGAGGATAAGCAGAGAAAAGTGGCCTTTTGATTTTGCTGTAAGTAGGTCATTGTTAACCTTAACAATTGCTGTCTCTGTGGAGTAATGGGGATGAAATCCAGATTGCAGTTGGTCAAGGAGGGAGTTTGATGTAAGTAAATGGGATAGGCATGCAAATACTAGTTTTTCAAGAAGCTTTGAGGCAAGAGGGAGGAGGGAAATATGGCAGTAGTTGGTTGGGGAGGTAGGATCAAGGGAAGGTTTTTTGAGGATAGGTGTGACTAGTGCATGTTTCAGAGATGAGGGAAATATACCGGTGCTGAGGGAGAGGTTGAAAATGTGTGTGAGTATAGGGGTAATTGTAGCAGAGAGGGAGGGGAGTAGCTTTGAGGGGATAGGGTCAAGGGGACAGGTAGTGAGGTGTGAGCACAGTAGAAGTGCCAAAACTTCTTCCTCAGTAACAGGGGAGAATGAGCTAAGTTTAAGGCTATGTGGTTTGTGGTTGATTGAGAGGATTTGGGGGGGTGAGAGAAGGGAATTATGTTGAGAGCTGATTTCGTTTCTGATGGAGTCGATTTTGTAAATGAAGTGACTGGCAAAGTCTTGAGCTGACAGAGAAGTTGTATTAGGAGGTGGGGGAGGGCAGAGAAAAGTATTGAAAGTGGAGAACAGACGTTTTGGGTTTGAAGAAAGATTAGAGATAATCGTTGAGAAGTAGTGTTGTTTATGGAGATTAAGGGCAGAATAGTAGGAGTTCAAGATGAATTTGTAATGAAGAAAATCAGCTGTACTCTGAAATTTTCTCCAGTGCCACTCAGCAGTACGGGAACATCTGCGTAGGTACCGTGTCAGAGGAGTATGCCAAGGATGAGGATGAGTGTGTGATTTCCGAGCTATGGTAAGAGGGGCAACATTGTCAAGGACGAATGTAAGGGTGAAATTATAGTGACAGATAGATTGGTCAGGGAAGGAAAAGGAGGAGAAGGATGAGAGGAGAGGTTCGAGGGAATTAGCAAGCTGTTGCTGATCTAATGACATAATGCTTCTGTGAAGTTTGGTGTGAGGAGTAGAAGGAGAGAGAGTTGTAGGGAGGGATATGTTGCAAGTAAGGGGATGGTGAAATGAGAAAAGGCTAATGTATTCATTTACAACAATAACAACAACAAAAACTTAAGGATAAAGATGCCCATAGGCAGACTCATACTGTGCATAATGATAAATATGGTTCAGCATATCCATCAATACTTTTTCAAATTTTCTATAGTTTTTATGCATATTTTTCCTTATTCTCTATTCATGCCATGCACCTAAGCTCTGTCCCTTTTTTTTTATTATTATTTTTATTGGGTTTTTTTAAGCACATAATACATTGAAATACGTACATCACAAAAAGAGGAAAAATAAAACATCTATGGCCGATATTCCATTATCTGACCATATTTTACATACAAACTTCTCTAGCAATCAACGATGAGCCAAAAAAAAAGAATAGACATTATTATTGTCATTTTATCATTGCGTATATAATAAATTGAGATCGTATTTCTAGGTTAATACTTACACACAATACCTTAATCTTAAAACATAGAAGCTGCCTAACTATCGGCTTGCTGACCCATCTTGTCATAGGAAGTATGCAGTTGCCTAATAGTGGCTCTACATTCAAGCTTCTAGAGCCATTAATGAGAAAGAAGAGGGAAGGTGAGAAAATAGGAAAGGAGCCAAAAGCAGAGCACCAAAAAAAGACAGCAAGAGAGGAGAGAGTACATATTAGAACCTCAACCTGAATTTTGTCAGTACTATCCTATACACCTCAACTTCAGTTTATGTAGGAAGATTAATATTTAATCATATTAAGTCAAAACTAAAAGGCCTAGAGCCTGGTACGGGAGGTGGGGGAGGGGAGTATACCAGCCCTAGGGGGGGCAAGGGAGTGAAGAGAAGAAAGAGAAAAAAAAAAAAGGGGAAAGCACCCCAGGACCCATCAAAGTAGATACGTGGAGAGAGTCCCTATTCGTTGTTAAACAAGATTGTCGGAAGCATCCCTTGTTCCAATTGCCCTTGAACCCAACCAGAATTTTTAAAGGGGAGAGAAAGATGACGTTGTACACCTAGAGACAAGGAACAAATATAGTGCTTCCATTTGCTAAAAAACCTAGTGATTTGTTTAGCATTAGGATTTTTCAAATTAAACTGTTCCATAATCGATTGATACTGAATATTACTAAGGAACTCTGTAAAAATTGGACCTCTTTTACTTTTCCATGATTTCAATATTAAGTTCCTACCTACTAATATCAAAAGATTTATGAAACGTATATTTGTCCTCAGCACCGAATATTTACAAAGGAAGAGGACCTGTAGCAGGTTCCTCTTAAATCGGATTCCTAAAATCCTAGAGCCCCAAAATGAAACCTTTTGCCAAAATTGATAAACTTTGGGGCATGACCAAAAACAGTGCACCACATCCGCCCCTGCTGAACCACACCTGGAACAGGTTCCTTGGCCCTGTGTCCACCTTGCCACTCTATTTGGAGTCAAGTAACATATATTAATTAATTTCAAATGTGATTCTTTGAGACTAGTTGTTGCTCTTGAAACCAGACTTGTACTAAGAATCAGGGTATCAATATCTACATTCACTTTGGCTCTATGCCACTTTGCTTGGATATTAGCAATATTATTCTCGCCAGCTGAGATTATTAATACCTTATAGATCTGTGAGATAGTCCTCACTCCCTCCTTATACTTCCTGATCACATTCCCAAGCTCTCCTACATCTGATTCCGGCCCTGTTCTTTGTTTTAAATCCCCAATCCAATGCCTAACCTGAAGATAGGCATACAACTGAGTTCTAGGGAGATTATGATCTTGTGCTAATGTCATATAGTTTTTTATTCTCCAGGATTTCTTTTTGCACATTTGAGCAACGAATTTTAAACCCTTTTCAGCCCAGTCACTGTATACTGACGGGCCTATTCCGGGCGCAAAGTCCGGGTTCCCTACTATCGGGAGGAATCTTGATTTCCCGTAATCTACCTTCATTATCCCACATACTTGTTGCCATGCTCGGATGATATCTTTGAAGGTATATAGTTGGGCAATGTTGCTCGGGAGCTTAGCCACCGGATAATGCAGAATTGCTTGTGTTGCAAATGGTAAGATCATACTAGATTCTATTCCACTAAATGTAACCCTTTCCTCCTCCGTAATCCAATCTAAAGCATATTTACAAAGAGTTGCATAGTTGTAAAACTTCACATTCGGACAGGCCAACCCACCATAACATTTTGGCAAAGAAACTTTATAGATAGATATGCGTGACTTTTTACCCCTCCATATAAATTGATTAAAAATCCTATCCAAATATCTAATATCTTTTTTGAATAGAAGGAGCGGTATATTTTGGAGGAGAGATAATAACTTTGGGAAAAGGACCGTCTTAATCAGCATAATACGTGCCGTCAATGAAAGAGGGAAACCTGTCCAATTCTGTAATTTATCTGTTATTGTTCTAAAACACTGCACATAGTTTGATTCATACCATAGCTGAGGATTCTGGGCCAAAGTTATCCCTAAGTATTTAATCTGGTCAACTTCCTGAAATGGGTTTGGTATTACTTCAAAAGGCTTAATTACCCAAAGGAGTTCCGATTTCTCATAATTTATTTTGTACCCAGAGAAGGATCTAAAGAGATTACACAGTTCCAGCACCACTGGTATTGAGACTGCATTATTACTCATATATAAGAGTAAATTGTCCGCGAACAGAGACAGCACCAATCTTTGCTTGCCTATTTTGATACCCTGGAGTTCTTGTCTAAGGAGAATAGCTAGCGGTTCCAGAGCTATGTTGAAAAGAATTGGTGATAGCGGGCAGCCTTGTCGTGTACCCCTTTGTAATCTGAACCTCTCTGAAATATCTCCATTAACAACAATTGCTGAAACTGGCGCCCTGCACATCTGAGAGATAAACTGGTGTAGAACTCCCGTTAGGCTAAACCTCTCCAGTGATGATAAAAGGTGGTCCCATATGATAGAATTGAACGCTTTTTCAGCGTGCACCATAAGAATGGAGATGTCCGGCCCAGCGTAGGAGCCCCTATCCTTCATTTTGTTCCAAAAATGATCCAAAACCAGCTGAGCCTTTCAGAGGTTTTTGACCGGGTTCCTGTCTGTCATGAAACCTGTTTGATCTATATGTATGATCTTACACAGGTTTTCAGCCTATTTGCAATTATTGTTGTTAAAATTTTATAGTCTTGATTAAGCAAGGATATCGGCCTATATGAAGCTGGCAATTCTGGATCTTTTCCTTTCTTATGGATCAATACTATATTAGATTCTGCAAATACATCTGATTGGGTAAGACTCTTAATATAATAATCATTGAAAAGTGCGGAGAGACTAGGAGGAATCCTATCTATCAGTAATTTGTAAAATTCAGCTGGGAGAGCATCGGGCTCCGGGGCTTTACCATTCTTAAGTTTCTTAATTGTGCTAACTATTTCATAAATCATAATAGGTTCATTTATTTTCTGTAGTTCACTATCATCTATTTGCGGTAGCTTTATCTTCTGCCAAAATATTTCTTTATTTACATGATCCAACTGTTTAGCTGAATACAGGTCCCGAAAAAACTCTAAAAAGGCTGCCTTAATTCCTGCAGTCCCCGTACATCTATCATTTTTATACTTTAAAGCTGTAATATAGTTCTTAGACTGCCTGATTTTCATTAATCTGGCCAGATATTTGGCCGCGATCCCTTGAGCCCCGGAGAAAAAAGCCTTCTGTTTTTGCTCCTCTATTGTTGCATTTTGTTTAAGGTATATCTCTCGAGCAGTCTTGCTCTCTTTATACTTATTCCAAGTATTAACTGAAGGCACATTTAAATAGTTCTGATAGCTATTCTTAAGAGTATTAGAGAGTGGCTCTTCTCTTTTGATCCTAACTTTCTTCAACCTAACCAAATATGCTTTAACCTCTCCCCTGAATACCGCTTTCCAGTATATTTCTTGTTTACCTTTATAATTCTCGCATTCTCTACCTCGAACTGTTTCCATCTCATCTGGAGTTAAGTTTTAAACTGTACATTGTTAACTAAGTATTGTGGAAAAAAGACTCTGTTATTTGTAGGTACTGACTTTTTAAGGGTTATTTCTAGAGAGATAATTGCATGATCCGACACTACTATCTCCTGAATCTTTGATTTAATTTCCAGCCTCGTTAACTGTTTAGCAATCAGAAAAAAGTCAATTCTGGAAAAAGATTTATGGACCCCTGAGACACACGTGTACTCCCTATTATCGGGGTTATGGGCTCTCCATATATCTAAAAGTGCTAGCTTTTGACAAAATTTGCATAGTATTTTAAATTCTTTCGATTTCCTGATACTCATTTTAATTTTAGATCTATCTAATAAGTATGAAGAGACCATATTGAAGTCACCTCCTACTATTATATCTTTACCTATGTGTGGGAACAATTTCAGACTAATAGTCTCCCAAAACTTTGATTCTACCTGGTTGGGACCATATACATTACAGAGAACGAGATTGGTCCCATCTATATTAACTTCTAAAATTTGGTACCTTCCGCTGTTGACATTGTCTATTTCAAATTTTTGTGGAACAAAATAGCCAAGCCCCTTTTAGCTTTATCATAGGGTGTAAAAACCACCTCCCCAACCCACTTATTTTTCAGCTTAACTGCTTCTGAGGGTTTTAAATGCATTTCTTGGATAAACGCTATATCCGCGTTCCCAGTCCCAAATCTCTGATCATCAGCTTCCTCTTCCTAGGGGAGGATATCCCCCCTATATTCCATGATACTAGATTTATCTTAACCATTTATAGCAATTTTAACAGGGCAAGAGAGGGGGGGGAAAAATGTACATTAAAGATCTTTTTGCTCCCATGCCCCGCCTGCCTCCCCTCTCCTCCCTCTTCCCCCAGACAAGTCTCCTCCAGTTAAAATGTGGACTAGGCACTACATAAACATAACAACTCTGTCCCACAATTAAAACTAAAAAATAAAATGTCATAATTTCCTGATCGGGGGTTTAGCAATATATAGGGTGATTATATTTCCTTATTATGTGCTACCTAGTAGCACCCTCCACTGTATGTCTCAGTCGACCCCTTGGCTATGACAGTATGTCTTAATTTCTTCCAGCTTATTAAAAATCATAGTTTCACCTTCTCTCTCCATAATCACCTTAGCCGGGTAGACCAATCTAGCCTTGTAATTAGCTTTAATTAATTTGGAGCAATATGGGGCCATTTCCCTGCGTCTGTTCTGTGTTTCTACAGAGAAATCCTGGAATAGGAGTATTTTATAGGGTCCAATCAAAATTGTATTATTTTTACAATACAACCTCAGGACATGATACTTATCCTATGGGCTCTTTCGACTGGTAGTCTTATATTATCGGTGTTACTACCAACTAACTGTGGTAATATGGTGGAGGCAAAGCTGATTAGGTCCCGAAATTCATCAGTCTCAGGTAACCCAATTACCCTAAGATTATTTTGTCGGGACCTATCTTCTAGTTCTTCTAGTTTCCGGGTAACTGCACTAAGCCTATTTTCATGTACACCAATTGTTTGATCTGTGGCCATAAACCGATCTTCCAAGTCGGAGAACCTAGTTTCTACTTCAATCATTCTAGCTGAGAACTGTTTAACTTCGCTAGTAAGTAAGGCTACCTCTTGTCTTAAAGCTTAAAATTGTGGGGTTACAAGTTCTGAGATTTGCTGAATTAAAGGCATATTGTCCTGCTTAGCTATGCCGGTTTCAATCTGTGCTTCTAAGGAACTGTCATTAGATTTCAATTTTTTGTCTCTCTGCTTTGGTGGCATTGTAGGTGAATTACCTTTGGAATGTGAGATAAATCTTTCCATGTACTTTTAATAGTAAGAGTTAAGTTAGTGAGAAAGAGAAAAGAAGAAGAAAAAACCAATGCAAAAGGTTTAAAAGATACAAAAAAGATTGTGCGAGAAAACATAAGAAAGAAAACAAAAAACGTGATGCCTAGTGGATCAAACCACTACATAATCTGAATATGAGTGAAAAATGTGAAGTGACTTACTTAAAACAGTGTGGCATTAACCTTATTCCTCAAAAGGATTAGTATAGTATGCGTTTTAGCAAAATAGAATAAAGGGGAAAAAAAAATTATGTAAAAGGCCTGCGTGCTTGAAAGAGCAGGTAAAACTCTTCTAATTCAAGTGAATTTGTGCTTTTTAGTGTAAAAGAATGCGAGAAACCTAGATATCTCTTCCCAGTAAAGGCCCTTCAGCACAGGATATTTTATGTGAAACAGCGTGTGGTATATATGAACTTTCTCAGCAATAATAACCAATAATTTATGATAATCTGAGCAAGGAGCTGGACCCCACCTAACCAGGCCTTAAAACTTTGGGGAAAAAAAGAAAAGAAGCGGGGGAAAGGAGGAAGTGAAAAAAACCTCCACCCTCTCCCCTCCTCCCCCACAATTCCCCTCTCTCCCCTTTCCTTCCTGGCTTAAGTGGTGGGTAACCCCTCTCTTGACCCCTGCTAATGGTCCACCTTACAAGAGGTTTAGCTGGGACCTCCTAAGTAAATAATCAGGCCTACTTGTAAGTTTATCAAAGGCCTCAGTATAGTTATATAGAGTCAATATAGGCTTAATATTTCAGACCATAACAATATACCGTTTCCCTCACCAATCCAAACCCCTTCCAAAATTATTATCCTAGACCTCTCACTTCTCTACAATCCACAGTAGGTTATGATTAATCTCTATCTACAAATCTATATATAAGCAGAATGGTGGAGATATGCTTGTTATATATGGAACCAGAGAACCATTAAAGGACTTTCTAGATAACATTCATTGTATCTCTGACCTCCAAAAAATAATCAAAAGACGAGTTTTCTCAGAATTAGGGCATTTGCTATCTTATACCGTGACACATAATAACATAAGACAAGATACACTCTTGCTACAGTCCTGTCCTGAGCGATAGAATCACTGATTATTGTTTCCTTAAATTAACTCTAACTGCTATTATTGTGGTGTTTGTCTGTAAATCCTTTATGGCAGTTTCAATATCACTGGAGTAGTCCAAAGTACGGTATATTAGTGTAAGCAGCAGAGTTACCCACACTTAGCTTTTAGTTGGAATTTGACCTGTTATAGCGTCTTTAGCACTTGTATGCAAGCACCCCAGTTAATAGAGCAGTGAAGTAGCACTAGCCACCCTCCTCAAAATGAGCTTAATAGCCGGTTCACTTTGGGGCTTAATAGCAATCAGAAGCAAGTCTTGATATCCCAGGCAATACTTTGCCTCAGTCTTTAAATACTCTTTAGCTAGTGTGTTTTAAGGCTGAGTTAGTAGCGTCAGTAAGCAGCTTAGTCTCAGTCCAATTTCCATCAAACAGCTATATACCAGTCTGATTTCAGAGTATCAACACAGATCTGCCCAGTATGGTGTTTTCACGGGCCCCCACTCTCCAAATCTCCCACTCAGAGAGGCATAGTTTGCGACTTATATGGGGCAGCAATTTAAATATATATTGAACCGTTAGGCATTCTTGCAACCTAGCACAATGTTACAGGTCAATTGTCACAATAGTCTCATACCCAGCTCAAACTTCAAAGAGAAAATCCGCTCCCCCTGCATTTTTCAGCTGCCAATACTTCCGAGACACACACTGACACACAGACCGGTACCTCAATCAGGTATGTACCCCCTCCGCTTTCCCGGCTGGTGTGACCTCTCACTCCTCGATAGGAATATCCGGATGGTACACAGCTTGCGTCCTGGGTTTGTTAGGTTTGACCCGCTAGCCACGCTAGGTCCGAACCTTTTCTTCGTGCCTCCACGGGAGGTGGGGTGCGGCTTCGACCTGGTCTGTGGCTGCCTCTTATCAGGATACTCACGGCAGTAGCAGGGGGGCCAACTCTGGGGCTGGGTATAGAGAAGGAATGCCAACGGGCGTACTGACTCAGCACACGAGCCAAACTTGCTAAAAAAGTGACTTCTGGCGCTGCAGGAGAAAGGGTCCGGGCCACACACCCTCTGTATCGGCCAAGGACAAGGCACAGCCTGGGTAGGTCTAAGGAAAAGGCTTTCGATGTAGAGCCTTACACTAGCTCTCCACTCCACAGCTAGCTCCACCCCTGGAAGTCCGAGCTCTGTCCCTTTAAGGCATACGATCTGAGCCCTATATATGGCCCCTCCTATCAACATACCGTGCTAGGTAATGAAGTTTTGCAGGCTACTTGCTACTTCCGCTTCTAGCCCTGTTGGTGTACGCCCACTAACTCCTCCAACCGGAGCTCCTCACCTTATTCCTGCCTACATCCTCAGGAGACCCCTGCAAGCCCTCGGTCTCTCTCACCCTGGACAAGGCCTGGAGTCCTCCTCTCCTAAATGGCTAACTTCTGTGTCGGTCTCACCGCTCTCCCTCCTCACAAGCGCAACCCAGTGACATCATCCAGCCTTCTCTGAAGTTCAGCTCCGGACGCTCTCGATGCAGCCTTGCTGCTTGTGGCATATGGTAACTCTGTATCACAGTAATCATGATCCACTTGTAATCAATCTATTGTTACTACTAACTGCTTGCAAATAACCTTCCTATCGCCTCATTCATATGCTTATAATCCTTCATCTTTCTGATTGGGCTTTGTTTATGTTTGCCTGTTGCTTCCTGCAACCTACCCACCTGTGTACATATAAGAACTGTTACTCTCTACAAACATACCTCCTCTATATACCCATATGAACTGCTGCTCTGTGCAAATCATCTACCTGGATAAATATATACATTAACTGTTGCATTGTGCAAACTAACAACCTGTGTATATGTATATATATGAACTTTCGCTCTCTGCAAACTAACCTCCTGTGTAGTTATATGAACTGTCTCTCCCTGAAAATTACCCATCTGTGTATATATATGAGCTATTGCTCCCTGCAAACTACCCTCCTGTGTACACATATGAATTGTTGCTTCCTGCAAAGTACCCACCTGTGTATATATTTATGAACTGTTGCTTCCTGCAAACTACCCACCTGTGTACATATATGAACTGTATCCTCAATTTACTCAGTTTGCATAAACCTTGCTGATCTGTCTCTCATTTACTATCAGCAGCATACCTAGTCACTCCCTAGTAATCCTATTGCAGCTTCAGCTCTCTTATTACCTATTTGTGTACATATAATTGCTTACATCTTGCCAAGTTATAATGACTATATCATCATCCCTCAGTCAATGAGCATAACCGAATTCTGATATTTACATCCAGATAATTCAGGTCTGGTGTGAGACTGAGTGGCTTCTGTAAGCTCAGATTGGTTATCAGGCTCCTGATACAAGTGGATATCTACTTCTACTTGCAATAAGTGGTAGAAGCCTCACAATTCAGGACATAACTACAGGGGTTTCAAGGTCTCAAGTGAGACTTGGGGGCTGATTTATTAATGTGTGAGCGGACTTGATAAAATGTAGCGTATCATCTCCGCTGCACATCGATAAATGCCAACAGCAAACGTTGTCAGCATTTATAATTGCACAAGCAATTCTGGTGAACTGCTTGTGCAATGCCGTCCCATGCAGATTTGCGGCCAATCATTCAAAACTGCTGTTTCTGGCAAGCTTGAAGGCTTGCGTAGAAACAGGGGCCATTCGGAGCTTTGTAATTCAGCCCCTAGGTCTGCAACTCTAGGGGGCATCTACCAAGCAATCAGTTTTAGTTTCTCTTTAGGGGGCCTGGAACGATCTGGGCTCCACCTGCATCATGCCTGACTACTCAGTGTGCACTCTTCTTGCAATGCAGTTATATAAAAATATGGCAGCAGAGTATCTTAGATGGCCAACATAGAAAACAACAGCTACCATATTTGTAGAGAAAGGTGCCCAAGTGTATTTATTTTTTTGAGGACTAATCAAGGAGAAAGGATGTCTCCCAATCATAGAGAAGCAGCTCCTCTTGCTCATATGTAGCTGCTGACTCTTTGATTTCAAACAGCAAGAAAAGGCAATGTTGAAATGAGGGGGGCTCATTGCATCTTTTGACCTAGGCCCCAGTAAGGTTTAGTTATGCCCTGTCTCTATTCTAATCAGCCAATAGAAAAACAGTAGCTCTTATTCTATTGGCTATTCAAATCAGCCAATAGAATTAAAGTAGCTTGCATCCGATTGGCTGATTTGAATTTGAAGGCTCAAATCAGCCAATAGGAATTCAAGGGACGACATTTTTAATTGCGTACCTTGAATTCCTATTCAGTGTACGGCGGTGATCGTATGAAGAGGATCCTCCATGTTCCGGCTACAGTCTTCAGTTCCAGAGGTCTTCGGTTCCAGCATCGCCGATCTTCAGTTCCAGCATCGCCGGTCTTCAGTTCCAGATGGACAGTCTTCAGCTCCGCGGTCATCGGTCTTCAACTCCTCCACTCCGTGCCGGCTGGATCCTGGAAGAAGAAGAGGTCGCCGCCTGGAAGAAGACATCTCCGCCTGGAACAGGACCGCCGGTCTTCAGGGCAGGTAAGGAGCACTTGGGGGTTAGACTTAGGTTTTTTTAAGGGGGGATTGGGTGGGTTAGAATAGGGGTATGTGGGTGGTGGGTTGTAATGGGGGGGGTGTTGTTTTTTTTACAGGCAAAAGAGCTGATTTCTTTGGGGCATGCCTCACAAAAGGCCCTTTTAAGGGCTGGTAATAGAGCTGTTAACTTTTGTAATTTAGATTAGGGTAAGGAAATGTTTTTATTTTGGGGGGCTTTGTTATTTAATTAGGGGGCTTAGAATAGGTGTAATTAGCTTAAAATTCTTGTAATCTTTTTTATTTTTTGTAATTTAGTGGGGTTTTTTTGTAATTTAGTTTAGTGTATTTAATTGTAGTTTAGTTTAGATATTTGTAGTTTATTTAATTTATTGATAGTGTAGGTGTATTTGTAACTTAGGTTAGGATTTATTTTACAGGTAAATTGGTAATTATTTTAACTAGGTAGCTATTAAATAGTTATTAACTATTTAATAGCTATTGTAGCTAGTTAAAATAAATACCAAGTTACCTGTAAAATAAATATAAACCCTAAAATAGCTACAATGTAATTATTAATTACATTGTATCTATCTTAGAGTTTATTTTATAGGTATTTAGATTTAAATAGGAATATTTTAATTAATAATATTAATATTAAAATTAGATTTATTTTTATAAGAATTTAGTTAGCGATGTTAAAGTTAGATAGGGTTATTATACTTAATATATATACAATACAATAACGATATTAACTATATTAACCCTAATATAATTAGGGTTAATATAGTTAATATACAGGGAGTGCAGAATTATTAGGCAAATGAGTATTTTGACCACATCATCCTCTTTATGCATGTTGTCTTACTCCAAGCTGTATAGGCTCGAAAGCCTACTACCAATTAAGCATATTAGGTGATGTGCATCTCTGTAATGAGAAGGGGTGTGGTCTAATGACATCAACACCCTATATCAGGTGTGCATAATTATTAGGCAACTTCCTTTCCTTTGGCAAAATGGGTCAAAAGAAGGACTTGACAGGCTCAGAAAAGTAAAAAATAGTGAGATATCTTGCAGAGGGATGCAGCACTCTTAAAATTGCAAAGCTTCTGAAGCGTGATCATCGAACAATCAAGCGTTTCATTCAAAATAGTCAACAGGGTTGCAAGAAGCGTGTGGAAAAACCAAGGCGCAAAATAACTGCCCATGAACTGAGAAAAGTCAAGCGTGCAGCTGCCAAGATGCCACTTGCCACCAGTTTGGCCATATTTCAGAGCTGCAACATCACTGGAGTGCCCAAAACCACAAGGTGTGCAATACTCAGAGACATGGCCAAGGTAAGAAAGGCTGAAAGACGACCACCACTGAACAAGACACACAAACTGAAATGTCAAGACTGGGCCAAGAAATATCTCAAGACTGATTTTTCTAAGGTTTTATGGACTGATGAAATGAGAGTGAGTCTTGATGGGCCAGATGGATGGGCCCGTGGCTGGATTGGTAAAGGGCAGAGAGCTCCAGTCCGACTCAGACGCCAGCAAGGTGGAGCTGGAGTACTGGTTTGGGCTGGTATCATCAAAGATGAGCTTGTGGGGCCTTTTCAGGTTGAGGATGGAGTCAAGCTCAACTCCCAGTCCTACTGCCAGTTTCTGGAAGACACCTTCTTCAAGCAGTGGTACAGGAAGAAGTCTGATTTTCATGCAGGACAATGCTCCATCACACGCGTCCAAGTACTCCACAGCGTGGCTGGCAAGAAAGGGTATAAAAGAAGAAAATCTAATGACATGGCCTCCTTGTTCACCTGATCTGAACCCCATTGAGAACCTGTGGTCCATCATCAAATGTGAGATTTACAAGGAGGGAAAACAGTACACCTCTCTGAACAGTGTCTGGGAGGCTGTGGTTGCTGCTGCACGCAATGTTGATGGTGAACAGATCAAAACACTGACAGAATCCATGGATGGCAGGCTTTTGAGTGTCCTTGCAAAGAAAGGTGGCTATATTGGTCACTGATTTGTTTTTGTTATGTTTTTGAATGTCAGAAATGTATATTTGTGAATGTTGAGATGTTATATTGGTTTCACTGGTAAAAATAAATAATTGAAATGGGTATATATTTTTTTTTTGTTAAGTTGCCTAATAATTATGCACAGTAATAGTCACCTGCACACACATATATCCCCCTAAAATAGTTAAAACTAAAAACAAACTAAAAACTACTTCCAAAAATATTCAGCTTTGATATTAATGAGTTTTTTGGGTTCATTGAGAACATTCAATAATAAAATTAATCCTCAAAAATACAACTTGCCTAATAATTCTGCACTCCCTGTATATAATATAATAACTTTATTAACTATATTAACCCTAATATAATTAGGGTTAATATAGTTAATATAGCTGGCGGAGGTGTAGGGGTATTAGATTAGGGGTTAATCTATTTAATATAGGTGGCGGCGGTGTAGGGGGATTAGATTAGGGGGTAATACATTTATTATAGGTGGCGGCGGTATAGGGGGATTTAGATTAGATGCAAAAGAGCTGATTTCTTTGGGGCATGCCCCGCAAAAAGCCCTTTTAAGGGCTGGCAATAGAGCTGTTACTTTGGGGCAATGTCACGCAAAAGGCCCTTTTAAGGGCTGGTAATAGAAGTGATTACTTTAGGGGGATTAGATTAGTGGTTAATGTATTTAATATAGCTGGAGGCGGTGTATATAGGATACCAAACCCGCGCAAATTTTGGCGTCGCCAGCTTCTGCAGGCACCGCTGTATATCGGATTGAGGCCTTGTTTTTCCATAAGGCCAAACAGGTGGTTATCTTAGGGGGCCCTGCTGTTGGGCACACTATTGCACTTCAGTAGGGAAAAAAAGTGTTTTGTTTTGTTTTTTATAAGTCCCTGAGTTCTGATTGCTTGAAAATATTGCAAATTGCATATGACCATTAAGTTAACCATTTTGAAATGTAGCTGCAATTTTTGGATGGTTTACTCAGTATATCATCCAATATTAAATATTTTATTTGGGGCAATACTTCCACCAGTTTCAAATCACTTTTAGATTAAATATAATACCCCCAAATATGCAAGATATAAAAGGATTGTCACAGGCTGTTGTCTTGCCAGAGTATAACATTTCAGCCAATTATAAACATTTTTGAAACACCTGAATTTCTTGTTTGTTGCAATTGTTTTTCAATAGCAAAACTCCACTCACCATTTGCCTTATTTGGATTAGGCAATTTGGCTTGAATCTGTGGATGACAAGGCTAACTACAGTCATTATATTAGTATAAACTGTACTGCTTTGTAGTGGGTTATCTGCTAAATCTAATAAGGGAAATATATATAGCAAGGTAAGTCTTGATAAGTCCCCAGAGTGAATTTCCAGCCCTGAGAATTAGAAAATCCACAATTTGCATAGCTAAATTACATGAAGAGGGCAAAATATGTAATAATAAATAAATTGCTTTGTTTACATTTGCCTTTTATTTATTCATGTATTTATTAACCATTTATAGGAAACACAAACATGTTCATTCATTATTCGGATAGAGCATTACATATTACACAACTTTCTACTTTACTTATCCTATAATATAAAAGGCCAAATGTGTTTGTCCGAAGCTGTCATGCGCAGTAGAGACAGCACAAGGACAAACACACCTGGCCTTAGAGTCTCCCTGATCTGCTGTGGCATGGTGATGGTGGGCGGAAGTGGGCATGGCCAGACGTGAGCAGGTGTGGACAGGATGTGAGCGGGCATGGCAGGGCATGTTGGGCAGGTTCAGGCACGGTCACGCGCGCGATAGAGAGGAGGGAGGTAGAAAGAGAGGGGGAGAGAGCAAAAGAGATGGGAAAGAGCTAAAGAGAGGGTAAGAGAGAGCAAAATAGAGGGGAAAGAGCAAAAGAGAGGGGAAAGAGCAAAATAGAGGGAAGAGAGAGGGGGAGAGAGAGAGCATAAGAGAGGGGGAAAGAAAAAATAAGAGGGGGGAAGAGAGAGAGCAAAGGAGAGGGAAGAGAGAGAGAAAAAGAAGAGAGGGGGAGAGATAGGGGGGAAAGAGCAATAGAGAGGGGGGAGAGAGCGAAAGAGGGGGGAGAGGGGAGAGAGAGAGGGGAGAGAGAGAGCAAAAGAGAGGGATGGAGAGAGAGAGAGAGAGCAAAAGGGAGGGGAGAGAGAGAGAGAGCACAAAAGAGAGGGGGAGAGAGAGCACAAAAGAGAGGGGTAGAGAGAGCACAAAGGAGAGGAGGAGAGAGAGAGCACAAAAGAGAGGGGGAGAGAGAGTGCAAAGGATAGGGGGAGAGAGAGCGCAAAAGAGAGGGGGAGAGAGAGAGCGCAAAAGAGAGGGGGAGAGAGAGAGCACAAAAGAGAGGGGGAGAGAGAGAGCGCAAAAGAGAGGGAGAGAGAGAGAGCGTAAAAGAGAGGGGAAGAGAGAGAGCACAAAAGAGAGGGGGAGAGAGCAAAAGAGAGGGGAGAGGGAGCAAAAGAGAGGGGAAAGAGCAAAAGAGAGGGGAGAAAGAGCAAAAAAGAGGGGGGGAGAGAAAGAGCAAAAGAGAGGAGGGGAGAGAGCAAAAGACAGGTGTAGCGAGAGAGCACAAAAGAGAGGGGGAGAAAGAGCAAAAAAAGGGGGAGAGAGAGAGCAAAAGAGAGGGGGAGGGAGAGAGCAAGGGGTGGGACCGATGTACTGCAAAAAATGGCCCGTGTGAACGGGCTTTAGGACTAGTATTATCTAATTTGCTTTGTTCTCTTGGTATTCATTTTTTAAAAGCATACCACATAGGCTCAGGAGCCACAATGCACTTCTAAGAGCTTGATGCTGATTGGTTGCAGCACTTATAAGCTTCTTGTCATTAGATCATCCAATACTTTCAGTTAGCTCTTAGTAGTGTATTGCTGTTGCTTCAACAAAATATACTGATAGAATAAAGCAAATTTAGTAATAGAAGTAAATTGCAAAGTTATTTAAAATTGTATGCTCTGATTCATGAAAGAATAATGTCGGGTTTCATGACCCTTTAATATTAAACTGCCGTGAATCAGGAAGAAATAAAGTTATATACTACATTTCCAGAAAGATCAACCTTTTGTAATATCTCATAAAGCTTACAGTTACAGTTTCATTGAAAGCAAAGCATATAATCAACATGTCTCTGGGCTAATTGAAAGCATGAGTTATGGATAGAGTTAAAAGCGAGAACTGCAGAACTTTTGTATTATAAGGTACATGTATCACCAACTGTTAATGCTTTACTGGTAACTTATTGTAATATAAATAGATTTCACTTCTATACTCTTTATTGAAGTTGCTCTTTAACCCCCAAGTCACTTATTCTTCTCAAGAACTAAAAATTACAATAAAATACAAGTACGTCTGACTTAGTCTATGGGCTTGACAAGCTAATAATTGCATTGAAAAGTTAAAAGCTGTTCGTTGCTACTGGCTCTGGAACATTTCATAAAAAGACGTTCTTTTAACTTGTTTGTTCAGCCTGTACAAGCCAGATTCTCCTTTAACCTGAACGTCCTTTAATCTGCTTTTTGATGAAATTTCTTAAATCATCTCCCCCTTGCTAAGAACATTGCTGACTGTTCTAATACTCTGGATTTTTTTTCTATTGATTTTCTGTCAATTCAGGTGTCCTCCTTATTAAAATGAATCATGGAAGATATGTGGAGAATGGGAAAAAAAATTGGAAAATATAAAAATTTGGAATTGCAGTACTCTCCATAGTAGGTCAACATACATGAAATACTAAAGTTGATACATTTGTTGAATACTGAAGATTTACTCTTTCTATTTGTAAAACTAAAGGAAGATATTTTAACCGCTATAAAATAATATGACATCATCTCATGATGGTAAAAAAAAAATAAAAAAAAATATATATATATATATATATATATATATATATATATTAAAATGAAACATTAACATGCAGTGTAAAGCTAAACTATCCTTACTATTAGTTTTAAATAACAATTGGCATTTCCTGGACCAGGTGTATTCAAAACTGACTATTTGGGGCCACAAACAGTTCTAAATATTAGAATTCATCTACTTTGAAACAGGGGAATTAATCAGGCCCAGCTAAAAAGATCTGAGCTCTCAACCATCCCATATAGGGCTAGATTACAAGATGAGCGCTAATTTATCGTGCACCAGTAAACGGGCAAATTCGCCCATTTACGGGTGTGAGATAAATAACCAGCCATTACAATAAGCGCTAAAAAAAAGGAAAGGCCTCTGGTTAATTTTCAAAATGTGCCCCGACTGCCCCTCAAAAAATATGTGTAGTGCCTTTTAGAAAATAAGAAATACTAGCATTTAAAAAAAAAAAAAAAAAAAACTGCACTAAGCAGTTTTTAGGGGTTAAAAGTGGCTGGTGTGGGGTGTTAAAATAAAAAGGGCCCTAAAAAGTGCCTTTACATTGCGGTTTATGGGGACTGTGTGTTCGCTATAAATATGTATAAGCTTGTATACACATATATTTATATGTTAATATGTGTATATACACATATTAGCACATAAATATATATGTATATATTCATATATATTTATATTTGCTGCCCATTGCTGTGCGACTTACCTCCTTTGCTTCGCTAGTTCTCATGCTTATGGAAGTGTGCGCAATGCTTCAGTGCAATATGAGCATTCACATTGCACCTCACTTGTAATACCAGCACAAATTTGCATGCAAAGATATTACTGAGTTGAGCGCATTGTGTTAATTTTACAATCTAGGATCTCTGCCCATTTTTTCTCCTGCTGCTTCTTAGGGTCTTATGATGTCCTGGTTAGCCAAGGAACATTTAATTTCACCCTTGAGCTGCTTATTCCCTACCCAACTTGCCACCTAGCTCACCCAATATCCCAACCAACTCCAACCTAACCTGATGTGACCCCACCCCCAGTTTGAAGTGACAAGAGGCCTGATGTTTTAAAGCTCTCCTCTCAGATGAGATGATCTAAAAGATCCTCCAGCACTGTGTTATCCCTCACGAGATTCTAAAAAGGATTTTGCTATACTTTAAGGGGCATTCTCTCCATCTCTGTATGTGGAAAGACAAGTCTAGTGCGATATAGCACTGCATGTCATGAGGATTTTTATGACATTCACACTTTGAGCTTTGTATTTTATATTCCTTTACACTACATATTATCCGCTAGATTACAAGTGGCGCGCAATTTAGCACTTTCGCTCGAGCATAAACTTCTCTAGAAGTAAGCTTTTTGCGCTCGTCTGGCAGCACAGCGTTTACAAGTTGAAAGTAAAGCATTTGGTTGCAAGCAGAACCCAACACACACTAACCAAATATTGTGACTGCGCTAAAATAATCTTCCCCGTAGAACCCAATAGAGAACGCAGAAGAAAAAATCTAACACCTATTGCTTTGCTCGCTAACCCAACAGGAGTTATTCATATTACCCATTACAATGTTCTTCACATACAGAACAAATGTAATATTTATTGTAAATACATATTTCTCTATATTTAAAAAAATATATTTTGTGTGTATATGTGTGTTGTATTAATTTGTTTTGTAATTTCCCCTATGGTTATTGCACCCAGACCTGTCTGGGGTTAACTGCCTGTGACTCTGGGGACAGCACAGCTTCTTGTGAGTGCCACTGAGCACCCAGGGCTGAGCATGTTGCAGGGTCATGGGATGTGTACCCGGTCCGGTCTAGGGGTGCAGTCCCCTTCCTTGTTTTGTATATGACTGGGGTGATTACATAAGCCTGTGCACCATTCACTTGTTCCCAGTTTGTTTGGATTGAGACTGTGCATTGTGTGGCTCTTTTAGGGTCCCAGGTTTTTGGAAAGGACCTTGACGTGGTACCTGCTCTTGTCCCATTTGGCCAGATGTGGTAACTAACCTTTCCATTTTTGCTTTTAATCTTAGCTGAGAGCTTGCTAGTGAGTGCAGGGTTTTCTCTGTGTGTTGTATTAATTAGTTTTGTAATTTCCCCTATGATTCTTGCACCCAGACCTGTCTGGGGTTAACTGCCTGTGACTCTGGGGACAGCACAGCTTCTTGTGAGTGCCACTGAGCACCCAGGGCTGAGCATGTTGCAGGGTAATGGGATGTGTACCTGGTCCGGTCTAGGAGTACAGTCCCCTTCCGTGTTTTGTATATATATATATATATATATATATATATATATATATATATATATATATATATAGGTATAGATATATTTTTTACATTACAATTATCATATATATATATATATATATATATAGAACTAAAAGAGAGAAAAACACAGCTCATCAGTGACTCACAGCATCATTTTATTCAAAAGACATTTGGCACAAGACAATATTGCACTTACAAGATAGCAGCAAAAAACTTGCACATAGAAACAAGGCCAGCTCTCTATGGGCGCTCCACTCCGTGTTAGTTTCCTAGATGATGGGCTCAAGTAGCAGGAGTGTCCTTAACACTTTAAAAAGTCCAAGCATCTCCCATTGGCTCCTCCTCCCTACGCGTTTCATCCGCTCACAGGTGGACATTCTCAAGGGCTTTCAGTAGTAACGGGATCAGTCTATTTAGTGTGGTTTTTTCAAGTGTTTATACGGCTGCAACATGATATCAGTCTATTTAATATATAGAAATATATATTTAATAAAAAAAATACATTATTGTCTATGTGAAGAACATAGGAATGTAAAATATGTGTATCGTGCATCTGGGTTTGCGATTTAGGTCTAACATGGAGTCAGGTAAGCGCACATTAAGAATTGCTAACTTTAATGCGCATTATTGAAATATTAAATATTAAATATTAAATAAAAAATAATATTATTAAAAATTATTATACATACTGTAAAAAAATCTAAATAACCTATAGAATATATATTACAGTATTTATAATGCGCACTAACCCAATACAACGTTAGACCTAAATCATGAACCTTGATGCATATACATATACAAATTTTACATTCCTATGTTCTTCACATAGAAAATAATGTAATTTTTATCAATAAATATGTATATATATATATATATATATATATATATATATATATATATATATATATATGTGTGTGTGTGTGTGTGTGTGTGTGTGTGTGTGTGATTATGTTAATGTTATATATATAAATACCAATATCTATAGAAGAAGATATGCAGGTACAGGTATATATATAGAAATATGTATTTACAATAAAAATTATATTATCCTATAAGTGGAATGTGTATATATATATATTACAAAAATAGTATCAGATCTTCGCCTGTGTAGCCAAGTTTTAAATCCTTTAAGAAGCAACATTAAAAAAGTTATGTAAAACAATTAACATCCTACATATACATGCTTGTATTTTCACCTGACATGTTGTGTGAAGGATAGTGAAAGGAGTGCTAGACTAAAGTGCCTTAAGGGTTAATACTCCCTTAAGCCAGATATCTAGCAGTTAAGTTTTGTTGTTACAATGTTGCATTGTTGTATATGTGGTTATATTAGCTGTTGCTAAGCATTAACCTGCCTCTTTCACCTGCTGTAGGTTCTTCATCTTCATTCTGTTTGTATTGTGAAGGTGCATCAAAAATCATAACAAAATTGTTCACCAAAAACCAAGTACAAAATACAAAGCGTAATTGTTTTTTTTCTATGAAATGGGCTTAACATGTGTGTTTCATGGGTGTGTATAAATGTAATTCTATAAACATTTGCGCAGTACAGTTTGCACTGTTTTTTTCTCTAAAAGGGACATTCTAGTCAAAATATAATTGCACATAGATTTATTGCATCTTTGAATAGAAACATATTTGCAATATACTTCTATTGGCAAAAATGCTTCTATTAAGAGTTATCACTGCTTTAGTGTTAACATTTTTCTCTGCACGTGCATGTGAAGCATAGATATTTTCACTGCACCCACATTTTTACAACATTTGCTACTTAATATACTCTATACTAACCACTATATATAGAGAGTATATTAAGTAGCAAATGTTGTATAGTTTTATTCAGCCTGATGAAACAGTACATGATACTGAGAAACGCGTTGCTGTGTTTTTAATGTGTTGTAATAAACACTTTTAAATATATACAACTTGCTACTTTGTTCTTCCTTGGATACTTCTAATTGAAGTTACTTTATATCACTGCTGGAGGCGGGACGGTGCCTTCCTGACTGCATAGCCTGTTTGGTGAACACCATTTTCTGGCTTCTGGGAGTCCTTGCCTAAGAGGAGAGTTTACCGGACAACTCTAAGGTTCCGGTTTGCCTAGCCAGCACCACATCTTGGTGCTTTTACACATGTGAGTGGTTCTAAACTATCAATCTATAAATTTGATATATTAAACGGAATTATGCTATGTGGCGCCTTCTCTATGTCCTTATAGATTAACCTGTTGTGGATGGCCTTATACATCGAGGAGAGCTGCCTCACACCTTTACAATTTTAAAGGAACACTTTGGACTTTATTTGGACATAAATATTATACTTTTGTCTACCTGGACATTTTTCATAGTTTGTATGCTTTAAATTAATATTTTTTATTTTTATTTTTGTATGTATTTGCATATATGATACTACTCTTAAGAATATTTGTACTTTGGAATTACTTATAAGCTTCTTAGTAATTAACTATTCTATTATTAATATTATTTAGATAGCGCCCCTATCTCTTATATCACTGTGCTATCCTTATAGGGTATACACATATATTTATATATTGTATTAATTTTAAACTGCATGCTTTATCTTAATAATGAAAGTTTAATTTTGCCACTAGTGTCCCTTTATGATATAATGAAAATCTGGCCCGTTAGGGAAATTTGGCGAATGGTGTTGAGAAAAACTGAAATAAATAATGAATGTTCTTTACATTTTTTTTTAATTGTGGTTAATTAAGGTTTTATTGTGTAATTTATTTTTGCATGTAATGTTCCTTTAACTGTCTAGAAGCTCACATCTGAAGCACTAATTATTATTTGGTAGATGTGATGCTGCCTGTACTCAGTTAGTAATGTGAACTTGCTTAGCCTGCTGATTAAATGGTTGCACATGTGCAGCATTTGTGTTTGAGAATGAAGCACCACTCAGTAATCAATATCCTAAGTTTCCCGGCTAAAGTTTTACCTCTTATCAATTGATCTGCCATTGTGCTGTTATTACAGACAGACACCCCTGTGCTTTTGCTCCACTACTAATCTTTTTCTAGTTTGCTTAAAACAAATTGTGCAATCGCCTCACAATTAGAAACACTTTAACTGCATATTGCAGAAGTCATTTTATAATGTCGAAAAAGTCCAGTGTGTAGGCACAATGCATTTTTTCGTCTTCTCTTCAAATGGGAAGCAATTTAAACAAGTCATTTAGTGCCAGAAATAAACTATGAATTTAATTTATATGTTCATTATTTGAACAATTAAGCGAGAATACTAATTGACTGTAGAATTATAGTTGAATGGAACACTGGAGAGAGTAATTAGTTCCAGTGTTTTTTTTTCTTTCTATTGTACACATAATTCTTGGTATAGACTCCTACACCAATTAGTTTTTGTTTTTCCTTCATGGTGGTTAAATCATAATTGTACAATGAAACCAGGTCATATCAGATATTACATTGCTTAATACCTGTGTTATGAAAAATTGTAGTCACTTGGGAAACATATATCAAATTAGAGTAGTCAAAAATATGTATGGTAATCTAAAAGTACAAAATAACTGAACTAAGGCTAACAAAAATCATCATTTTAACATCCTAAAAAAAAAATATCCGTTTTAGCTACTATGTATGTGGATACTCTTCTAAGTACCCTTATTTATGTCATTTAAAAGGACATTCAAATTGCAAAAAGAAAATGCTCTTATGTGTTTTTTTATTGTTGTATTGTTGTTTGCATATAATGGTGTTTTTAAAGTGCCATAAAACATTGTGAGTTATGTGCATATTATAAAAGGGTCAATTAAGATAAACAGTGTGTGAAAAAAGTGTTTAAAATAAGCTAATTGTTTTATAATTTTTCCAAACATTGGCAAAATTACTTACACTTCATTGTTGCCTAGTGTAGCCTGTTCCACCCCCACCCTCCTTATCAGTGTTCTTCTCTGTACCTTGTGGTGTGACGTTACATAAGTGTGCCCTTGAGGAAAATTACTTATGCAAGCAAGGGGGCTTGAGGAGGAACAGCCCTGCTATCTAGTACCTACTAAAAAAAAGGATAATATTTTTTTGTAAAAAGTCTATTTGTATCCACTATATATAATAAGTTCCAATACACAACAATAAAAAATTAATATGAATGTAACTGTACCTCTCACTCTTTATATATATGTATATAAGTTGAGAGGCTTGTCCGCTCTCCTTTTAGTACATGGGGCCTAAAATCCTAAAACTTTCACAAGGGAGGTACTGCTATTGTTTGTTGCCAAGAGGCTTGCTTGTTTCCGTGGGGATGAACTTATACGCTTTGTGAAAGCTTCTGTTGTGCTTAGGGACGCAGTGAACATTATATACTGTGCACTGCTTCAATCAGGTGTCAGGTGACTCTGCCCCTTACCATGCACGTGCACAAGTGCATTCTCCTGAAGCTATGGCCTGGATAACACATTCCATATATTGAAATGCTCAAGGGGGAGTTTGCTGCAAGCAAAACTATGCCTGATTTAAAGGTGTTAATGTGGGTTAAAACAGAAATCGTTTTGCAGGTAAGCTTTGGCTGCATTATATGTTTAGAAGCTTATGTTAGTTTATACTGTTTAATGTCCCTTTAAACCCTGTAAATAATTATTTCCAGAGCACTACTAGGGTATAGCTAAACACATCTGATGAGCAAATGACAGGAAGCATATATGTGTATCCTCAAATCACCAGCTATTTGCAAGTAGTGCATTGATGATCCTGAGTCTAAGTATACGTTTGATCAAAGGATAAAAAGTTTCTTAAAATTGCATGCTCTCCTAATTTTTACTTTAATGGTAGTGAAAGGCATATTTGTGCATGTCTTAAAGGGACATGAAACCCAAATATTTTCTTTCATGATTTAGAAAGAGCATGCAATTTTAAACAATTTGTTAATTTACTTCTATTATATAATTTGCTTCCTTCTCTTCGTATTCTTTGTTGAAAAGCATATCTAGATAGGCTCAGAAACGGCTGATTGGTGGCTGCATATAGAGTCCTTGTGTGATTGGCTAACCCATGTGCATTGCTATTTCTTCAACAAAGGATATCTAAAAAATGAAGCAAATTAAATAATAGAAGTAAATTTGAATGTTGTTTAAAATGGTATTCTCTATCTGAATAATGAAAGAAAAAAATTGTGTTTAATGTTCCTTTAACCCCTTAGTGACCAGACCACTTTTCAATTTGTTGACCATCTGGGACCAAGGCTATTTTTGCATTTCTGCGATGTTTGTGTTTAACTGTAATTTTCCTCTTACTCATTTACTGTACCCACACATATTATATACTGTTTTTCTCGCCATTAAATGGACTTTCTAAAGATATGATTATTTTCATCATATCTTATAATTTACTATAAAAAAAAATATAAAATATGAGGAAAAAATGAAAAAAAATGCACTTTTTCTAACTTTGAGCCCCAAAACATCTACAACCACCATAAAATACCAATGCTAAACAGTTTCTAAATTTTGTCCTGAGTTTAGAAATACCCAATGTTTACATGTTCTTTGCTTTTTTTGCAAGTTATAGGGCAATAAGTACAAGTAGCTTTTTGCTATTTCAAAACCATGTTTTTTCAAAATTGGCGATAGTTACATTGTAACACCAATATCTGTCATGAATCCCTGAATAACCCTTCAAATGTATATATTTTTTAAAAGAAGACAACCTAAGGTATTAAACTTGGGGTATTTTGACTTTTTTCATGCAACCATTTTACCACCAATCTATGCCAAAGTTTGGGGGGGAAAAAAATAATTTGATTTTTTGACAAAATAGCAATTTAAGAATACATTTACTGATAATATTAAGGGTTACTGCCAAATAACACCCTCAAATGTCTTCAGCAGCATCTCCTGGGTACAGTGATACCACCCATGTATAGGTGTGTCGGGTTCTCGGGGGGCTAAAAGCTCTTATTTTTAGGGAGCGCATTCCAGTTTTTCAACTTGGAATTTTCACATCGGTCATCATGCACCCATGTCCTATTTGGGACATTTCTGAAGCTGGTCAATGGAATTTACCCCCATCAAACCATATATTTTTGAAAAGTAGACACCCTAGGGTATTTCAAATGCTTGTATTTTAACACTTTCCATGCACTAATTCAACCACCAGTCTTTGTCAAACTTTTGGGTAGTCATTATTTTGTGTTATTTTTCACACACATTGTACTTTAGGCATGGATTCTCAGTTCTTGTTATGTGTTACTACCAAAAAAAACCTCAATATGTGTTTAACAACATCTCCTGAGTACAGTGATACCACCCATGTATAGGTGTGTCGGGTTCTCTGGGGGCTAAAAGGCCTTAATTTTAGGAAGCGCATTCCAGTTTTTCAACTTGGAATTTTCACATCGGTCATCATGCACCCATGTCCTTTTTGGGACATTTCTGAAGCTGGTCAATGGAATTTACCCCCATCAAACCATATATTTTTGAAAAGTAGACACCCTAGGGTATTTCAAATGCTTGTATTTTAACACTTTCCATGCACTAATTCAACCACCAGTCTTTGTCAAACTTTTGGGTAGTCATTATTTTGTGTTATTTTTCAAACACATTGTACTTTAGGCATGGATTCTCAGTTCCTGTTATGTGTTACTACCAAAAAACCCCTCAATATGTGTTCAACAACATCTCCTGAGTACAGTGATACCACCCATGTATAGGTGTGTCGGGTTCTCTGGGGGCTAAAAGGCCTTAATTTTAGGAAGCGCATTCCAGTTTTTCAACTTGGAATTTTCACATCGGTCATCATGCACCCATGTCCTATTTGGGACATTTCTGAAGCTGGTCAATGGAATTTACCCCCATCAAATCATATATTTTTGAAAAGTAGACACCCTAGGGTATTTCAAATGCTTGTATTTTAACACTTTCCATGCACTAATTCAACCACCAGTCTTTGTCAAACTTTTGGGTAGTCATTATTTTGTGTTATTTTTCACACACATTGTACTTTAGGCATGGATTCTCAGTTCCTGTTATGTGTTACTACCAAAAAAACCCTCAATATGTGTTCAACAACATCTCCTGAGTACAGTGATACCACCCATGTATAGGTGTGTCGGGTTCCCTGGGGGCTAAAAGGCCTTAATTTTAGGAAGCGCATTCCAGTTTTTCAACTTGGAATTTTCACATCGGTCATCATGCACCCATGTCCTATTTGGGACATTTCTGAAGCTGGTCAATGGAATTTACCCCCATCAAACCATATATTTTTGAAAAGTAGACACCCTAGGGTATTTCAAATGCTTGTATTTTAACACTTTCCATGCACTAATTTAACCACCAGTCTTTGTCAAACTTTTGGGTAGTCATTATTTTGTGTTATTTTTCACACACATTGTAATTTAGGCATGGATTCTCAGTTCCTGTTATGTGTTACTACCAAAAAAACCCTCAATATGTGTTCAACAACATCTCCTGAGTACAGTGATACCACCCATGTATAGGTGTGTCGGGTTCTCTGGGGGCTAAAAGGCCTTAATTTTAGGAAGCGCATTCCAGTTTTTCAACTTTGAATTTTCACATCGGTCATCATGCACCCATGTCCTATTTGGGACATTTCTGAAGCTGGTCAATGGAATTTACCCCCATCAAACCATATATTTTTGAAAAGTAGACACCCTAGGGTATTTCAAATGCTTGTATTTTAACACTTTCCATGCACTAATTCAACCACCAGTCTTTGTCAAACGTTTGGGTAGTCATTATTTTGTGTTATTTTTCACACACATTGTACTTTAGGCATGGATTCTCAGTTCCTGTTATGTGTTACTACCAAAAAACCCCTCAATATGTGTTCAACAACATCTCCTGAGTACAGTGATACCACCCATGTATAGGTGTGTCGGGTTCTCTGGGGGCTAAAAGGCCTTAATTTTAGGAAGCGCATTCCAGTTTTTCAACTTGGAATTTTCACATCGGTCATCATGCACCCATGTCCTATTTGGGACATTTCTGAAGCTGGTCAATGGAATTTACCCCCATCAAACCATATATTTTTGAAAAGTAGACACCCTAGGGTATTTCAAATGCTTGTATTTTAACACTTTCCATGCACTAATTCAACCACCAGTCTTTGTCAAACTTTTGGGTAGTCATTATTTTGTGTTATTTTTCACACACATTGTACTTTAGGCATGGATTCTCAGTTCCTGTTATGTGTTACTACCAAAAAAAACCTCAATATGTGTTCAACAACATCTCCTGAGTACAGTGATACCACCCATGTATAGGTGTGTCGGGTTCTCTGGGGGCTAAAAGGCCTTAATTTTAGGAAGCGCATTCCAGTTTTTCAACTTGGAATTTTCACATCGGTCATCATGCACCCATGTCCTATTTGGGACATTTCTGAAGCTGGTCAATGGAATTTACCCCCATCAAACCATATATTTTTGAAAAGTAGACACCCTAGGGTATTTCAAATGCTTGTATTTTAACACTTTCCATGCACTAATTCAACCACCAGTCTTTGTCAAACTTTTGGGTAGTCATTATTTTGTGTTATTTTTCACACACATTGTACTTTAGGCATGGATTCTCAGTTCCTGTTATGTGTTACTACCAAAAAAACCCTCAATATGTGTTCAACAACATCTCCTGAGTACAGTGATACCACCCATGTATAGGTGTGTCGGGTTCTCTGGGGGCTAAAAGGCCTTAATTTTAGGAAGTGCATTCAAGTTTTTCAACTTGGAATTTTCACATCGGTCATCATGCACCCATGTCTTATTTGGGACATTTCTGAAGCTGGTCAATGGAATTTACCCCCATCAAACCATATATTTTTGAAAAGTAGACACCCTAGGGTATTTCAAATGCTTGTATTTTAACACTTTCCATGCACTAATTCAACCACCAGTCTTTGTCAAACTTTTGGGTAGTCATTATTTTGTGTTATTTTTCACACACATTGTACTTTAGGCATGGATTCTCAGTTCCTGTTATGTGTTACTGCCAAAAAACACCTCAATATGTGTTCAACAACATCTCCTGAGTACAGTGATACCACCCATGTATAGGTGTGTCGGGTTCTCTGGGGGCTAAAAGGCCTTAATTTTAGGAAGCGCATTCCAGTTTTTCAACTTGGAATTTTCACATCGGTCATCATGCACCCATGTCCTATTAGGGACATTTCTGAAGCTGGCCAATGGAATTTACCCCCATCAAACCATATATTTTTGAGAAGTAGACCCCCTAGGGTATTTGAAATGCTGGTATTTTCACACTTTCCATGAACTTATTTAACCACCAGTCTTTGTCAAACTTTTGGGTAGTCATTTTTTTGTGTTATTTTTCACACACATTGTACTTTAGGCATGGATTCCCAGTTCCTGTTATGTGTTACTGCCAAAAAACACCTCAATATGTGTTCAACAACATCTCCTGAGTACAGTGATACCACCCATGTATAGGTGTGTTGGGTTCTCTGGGGGCTAGAAGGCCTTATTTTTAGGAAGCGCATTCCATTTTTTACACTTCCCCTTTTCACATCCCATGCACCCATGTTCTATTTAAGACATTTCTGAAGCCGGCCAATGTAATTTACCCCCATAAAACCATATATTTTTGAAAAGTAGACATCCTAGGGTATTTCAAATGCAGGTGTTTTAACACTTTCCATACACTAATTCAACCACTAGTCTTTGTCAAACTATTGGGCATTCATTTCTTTGTGTTATTTTTCACATACATTGTACTTTAGACATGGATTCACAGCTCCTGTTATGTGTTACTACCAAAGAAGACACCAATATGTGGTCACCAACATCTCCTGAGTTCAGTGATACCACCTATGCATAGGTTTGGTGGCTTGTTTGGGCGGTGCAATGCCAAATGTCTGACATGTGTTTGTGATTTTTTTTCACATTTAACATATTTTCTTTGCCTATTGTCTTTTTTGGGGGTCTTTTAACATACCCCAATTTATTTGTTTTCCATAAATGTGATTATATTTAAAAAGTTGACCCCCCAAGGTATTATACATGGAGTGGTTTGATGACTTTGATGCAACCGTTTTAGCCCAAAAAATTGGAGAAATTATATGGTGGTAATTTTTCAATTTTCATTGTTACAGACACATTGCTTTTTTACTATGATTTAGGAGAGACTGTTGTAAGTTATTGCAAAAGAATACTTCAGGTTGTTTTGTGCAAGGCACCCTGAGTACACCTATGCCCCCCATGCATAGGTTTGCCAGGATTTTGGGAAGGTTATGTTACATGATTTTAGTTATTAAAAATGAGAGTATTTCTTCTGATAGGCCTATCTTTAGTTTGGGGCCTATCACATACCCCACTTTTATTTATTGCATTCAAAGTGTATATTTTTTAAATGTTGACACCCCAAGGTATTGTATATGGTGTGCTTTGATGCCTTTGAAGCAACCGTTTTAGCCCAAAAAATTGGAGAAAGTATATGGTGGTAATTTTTCAATTTTCATTTTTACAGACACATTGCTTTTTGACTATGATTTAGGAGAGATTGTTGTAAGTTATTGCAAAAGAATACTTCAGGTTGTTTTCTGCAAGGCACCCTGAGTACACCTATGCCCCCCATGCATAGGTTTGCCAGGATTTTGGGAAGGTTATGTTACAATTTTATGACTTGTGATTTTAGTTATTAAAAATGAGAGTATTTCTTCTGATAGGCCTATCTTTAGTTTGGGGCCTATCGCATACCCCACTTTTATTTATTGCATTCAAAGTGTATATTTTTTAAATGTTGACACCCCAAGGTATTGTATATAGTGTGCTTTGATGCCTTTGAAGCAACCGTTTTAGCCCAAAAAATTGGAGAAAGTGTATGGTGGTAATTTTTCAATTTTCATTTTTACAGACACATTGCTTTTTGACTATAATTTAGGAGAGACTGTTGTAAGTTATTACAAAAACATACTTCAGGTTGTTTTCTGCAAGGCACCCTGAGAACACCTATGTCCCCCATGCATAGGTTTGACAGGGGTTTTGGTTAAAAAAAACAGGCCCAATTTTAGAAAAAAATAGAGTAGTGAAATGTAAAAATCTGGCACAGTAAAAGTAAAAAAAACAACTTCTAACTGTAAACATAACCAAAAAAATATATATATATATGTAACAGCAAATGTATTTATTTTTTAAAAAATTGACCATTGTATGGTACCGCTTGAAGCAGTCCCCAATGCAGAGTGCAGGCTGTCCAGGGCAATCAGGACAGTAATATATGGTGTCCCTTCTCTTCCCCCTCTTGGTACAGACTCTGCATTTTTTTTGTGGTTTCTGCTTTGTGGCAGTAGGGGGGATTTTAAAAATAAAATGGGTAGCCCCAACTCTGCTCTCTCCCATCACCGCCCGGGGAGCAGGTGCATCATGGTACAAAATCCCCGTAATAATCTGGAGCTGAAACTGTAAAAAAGTCTTTTTAACTCTGGGGTTTGCTTTTTTGAACAACAAAAAAGCGTTGTGGGTTGCAATCTGCATTAGGTAAATTGCAACCTTTTTGTACCAGGCCCTTGTCTTCCGCATAATTAGGTAGGGCTGCAGCAGCTGATCAACCAGATCAACCCCACCCATATGCCGGTTATAAGACTTGATGCACACTGGCTTCCTTATGATCTCAGCTCTGCCACGTACAGAAACCGCCACCGTCCTCTCTGTGTGGATGGTGGTAAGAAGGTATACATCCTTCTTGTCTCTGTACTTCAGTGCCAACAGCTCCTCTTGGCGCAGAGCTGAGGTCTCCCCCCTTCGTAGCCGGGTGCGTACAAGCTGTCCTGGGAAACCTGCGCGGTTCTTTTTAATTGTACCGCAAGCTACTGTATCAAAGCAATACAGTAGCTTGAACAAAAGGACACTTGTATAAAAATTGTCTAAGTACAAGTGATACCCTTTGTTCATTAGGGGTAATATCAGGTCCCAGACAATCTTGCCAGTGGTTCCCATATGTTCTGGGCAACCTGGAGGGTCAAGGTGGCTATCCTTTCCCTCATACACCCGGAAGGCCTGAGTATACCCAGTCTCGCTGTCACAGAGCTTATACACCTTTACCCCATATCTGGAGCGTTTGGAAGGAATATACTGCTTGAATCCCAGCCTTCCCTTATACTTCATTAGGGATTCATCAACGCATATATTCCTTCCAGGTGTATAAGCCTCTGCAAACCTGGCAGAAAAGTGGGTTATCAGGGGGCGGATTTTATACAGCCTGTCAAATTGGGGATGCTCCCTAGGGGGGCACAGGCTGTTGTCGCTGAAGTGCATGAAATGCAGAATCATTTCATACCTCTTCCTCGACATAGTCTGGGAGAAAATGGGGGTAGAGCAGATGGGGCTAGTACTCCAGTAGGAGCGAATGGAGGGTTTCTTTATGATGCCCATCAGCATAGTCAATGCCCAGAATTTTTTGAATTCTGGCACATTGATGGGGGCCCATTGCTGCTTTGCCAAATATGTTCCAGGCTTTGCAGCACGGAACTGATGGGCATATAAATTAGTTTGGGCGACAATGTTCCCCAATATATCATCGCCCAGAAACACTTCCAGAAACTGCTGGGGGCTAAAACCTGCCACATCTATATTTATGCCAGCATTTGCTGTGAAGGGTGGGATATCTGGCCTCTGGAGATGAGGCGTTACCCACTCTTCAGCAGCAATGGCAGCAACACGCCTCCTTCTGGCAGGGGGGCTAGCAGGGGGGCTGGCAGGGGGGCTGGCAGGGGGGCTAGCAGCCACAGATACATCACTATCAGTTGAGACTGCATCTAGTGATGTATCTGAGCACATGGCAGGGTCAAAATTGGGGTCTGAGTCAGAAATAGAGGCATCTGACTCTGACGCAAGGATGGCATACGCCTCCTCAGCACTATATCTTTTCTGTGACATTTTTGTATCTGTCACAGAAAACAATTACTAAAAAAAATTAAATTAACTAAATTAATTAACTAAATTAACTAGCAAAAATGTACAGCTATGCTACTGCCAGTGATTTATAGCGATCACTGGCAAGCTAGAGGTTAATGGCTCTGAAAATTAAATTAAATTAACTAAATGTTTCTGAAAAGAGCCTTTGGGTTTTTAAAAAATTACAACAACAAAATTAACCCCTAAAAAAAATGCACAGACAGCAAAAAAGTACAGCTATGCAACTGCCAGTGATTTTTAGCGATCACTGGCAAGCTAGGGGTTAATGGCTCTGAAAATTAAATTAAATTAACTAAATTAATTAACTAAATTAACTAGCAAAAAAGTACAGCTATGCTACTGCCAGTGATTTATAGCGATCACTGGCAAGCTAGGGGTTAATGGCTCTGAAAATTAAATTAAATTAACTAAATTAATTAACTAAATTAACTAGCAAAAAAGTACAGCTATGCTACTGCCAGTGATTTATAGCGATCACTGGCAAGCTAGGGGTTAATGGCTCTGAAAATTAAATTAAATTAACTAAATGTTTCTGAAAAGAGCCTTTGGGTTTTTAAAAAATTACAACAACAAAATTAACCCCTAAAAAAAATGCACAGACAGCAAAAAAGTACAGCTATGCAACTGCCAGTGATTTTTAGCGATCACTGGCAAGCTAGGGGTTAATGGCTCTGAAAATTAAATTAAATTAACTAAATTAATTAACTAAATTAACTAGCAAAAAAGTACAGCTATGCTACTGCCAGTGATTTATAGCGATCACTGGCAAGCTAGGGGTTAATGGCTCTGAAAATTAAATTAAATTAACTAAATGTTTCTGAAAAGAGCCTTTGGGTTTTTAAAAAATTACAACAACAAAATTAACCCCTAAAAAAATGCACAGACAGCAAAAAAGTACAGCTATGCAACTGCCAGTGATTTATAGCGATCACTGTCAAGCTAGGGGTTAATGGCTCTGAAAATTAAATTAAATTAACTAAATGTTTCTGAAAAGAGCCTTTGGGTTTTTAAAAAATTACAACAACAAAATTAACCCCTAAAAAAATGCACAGACAGCAAAAAAGTACAGCTATGCAACTGCCAGTGATTTATAGCGATCACTGGCAAGCTAGGCGTTAATGGCTCTGAAAATTAAATTAAATTAACTAAATGTTTCTGAAAAGAGCCTTTGGGTTTTTAAAAAATTACAACAACAAAATTAACCCCTAAAAAAATGCACAGACAGCAAAATGCAGCAAAAAAAGTGCACCTATGCTACTGCCAGTGATATATAGTGATCACTGGCAAGCTAGGGGTTAATGGCTCTGAAAATTAAATTAAATTAACTAAATGTTTCTGAAAAGAGCCTTTGGGTTTTTAAAAAATTATAACAACAAAATTAACCCCTAAAAAAATGCACAGACAGCAAAATGCAGCAAAAAAAAAGTGCACCTATGTTACTGCCAGTGATATATAGTGATCACTGGCAAGCTAGGGGTTAATGGCTCTGAAAAGAGCCTTTGGTTCTATATTTTTTAACAAATAAAAGAAATAAATCTCTCTCTCTGCTAAATACAGGTCTCTCTCTCTCTCCAAAAAAATGGCAAGTGAGGAGAGGGAGGGAGATCCACACTGATCATAGTCAATATTTACAAATATTGACATGATCAGACAAATGGGGTATTTTATTATTATTATTTTTTTTAGGGTGGGAGGCTCAGATTGGGTGACCCTAGCTTGCCCCTATGATGAGGCAGGCTAGGGACACCCCCAGAGGCCCCATGATGCACTGGGCATCGCCATCTTGGATGCCTAGTGAAGGGGGATGGGGGGGGGCTATTTAGGGCTTTTTTTTTAATTATTACTTTTATTTTATAACTAACTAAGTGCCTCGACCCACCGAGGCACTTAGCACACAATCAGAGCATCGGAAGCGTGTCCGATCGCTTCCGATGCTCTGAAACACTGCCGGGCTCCACGTGGAGCGAAACCGGAAGTGATCACTCGTGGGGGAGTGATCAATCTGGTCCCGGCACTCGGGAACAGTATTGCAGGATGCCTAGACCTCAAGGCAAGCCTGCAATACTGTTAGAGCAGCTGGAAGCGATTCCGATCGCTTCCAGTGCTCTGTTAAACCGACGACGTATGCCATACGTCCTCGGTCGTTAAGTGCTTTTTTTTTGAGGACGTATGGCATACGTCGTCGGTCGTTAAGGGGTTAAGGGTTATGCTGCCTGACTGGAATGTGAAGCTGTGCAGTGTGTGAGTTTGCAACATTTGTTGCAATGTGTGGGGTGGGGACTCTTACCTGTTATAAAAATGCATGGATGCTGGAACACTTCCTCTTTCTTGTCTGCAACTGCTGTAGAAAGGTTTTTCTGTGTGCAAGATGGTGCGGCCTAGGCGTCAGTCGGTTCCTCCAAAGCGGCTGAGGGAGTCTTCGCCAGTGTCACGGCGAGTATCTGTTAGGGGGAGAGGTGTTAGTTTGGGTTCTGGGGAAGTAAGCCTCAGTCCTTCTCAAGGGGTAGGCCTCAATCCTTCTCGGGAGCTTGGTGGGCCTTCGGGTGTATCATCTTCCCCCCCTCTTTTCCCTATGTCCCAATTCAGGGCTGGGTTTTGGGGGTGTTGGGGTCACCCAGGGGAGGTGTTCAGGGTTGGACAGGGTACTCAGGGTCATGGGTGGGCCGGCGGGCCTGATCTTGGGCAGGCGGGTGCGCCTGTGGCCCAGGGGGACGAGCATGTTGAGCGTAGCGGCAGGCCTTTGGGCCTACACCGCGTGTTTCCACCTGGTGGTCTAGTGGACCCTTCCCCTCCCTCCTTAGGCCCGAGCAGTGCGGATCGTGGCCCACATTGTGCCCCCTTTGTCACTGGTGGTTCCGGTGGGGCTGCGGCCTCCTTAGGGGTCGGGTACTTACCTGACTTACCTGTTCCGGAGGCGTCGCGGCGGGCCCTCTCGGCGGGATCGGTTCAGGCCCTCTCGGCGGAATCGGTTCCGGGCGTCGCGGCGGGTGGGGGGCAGTCCGGCGTCGGTCAGGTGGGTCTGGCGGGTGGTGCTGCAGCGTGTAGTGGGTCCCCCTCGGGAGCAGCGGGCGGAGCGTCTTCAACCGGCGGTGTCTTCCGGTCGGTGTGGGGCGGCGGTGACATCACTTCCGGCAGTCACGGTCGTGACGTCACTTCCGGGCTCCGCAAGGATTACGTCATTTCCGGTTTCGGGCGCGGTCAGGACCAGTCTGGTCCCCGGTGCGAAGATGGCGGCGGCAGAGGTGAGTCGGGAGTCCGGGGATCTGGGAGCGGTGGCACCGGGCAAGCAGAGGCTGGGGCAGGCATCCAGGGGCTGACATCTGGAAACTTGGGAGGAATGTTGGGGCTTATGTTGGTCATGGGGGTCTGGGCTCTGGGGGGCTTGATGGTGATGGGCATTGGGGTAGGGGTGGTAGGTCGCTCATGGAGGGAGCAAGCGGGCATGGAAGTGCCGGGCAAGGGATGGGATTGGAAGGGAGGGAGAATCGCAGCATTAGTGGGCATGAGCCTCTGGAGAGAGGACAGCAGGATGTCATAGGGGAAATCTTTAGATTGGCCTCAATGTTAGCCAGTGGGGCGCAAACGTTACCCCCGGAAGCGGGGCATCCTCGGCACCCAGCACCGGGTTGTGCAGGGGGTTTAGAGCCTGGTCATTCTGCTAGGGTGGGTCACGGGGAAGCGGGCGCACAGGGGCCAGAATTTGCAAGTAGGAATGAGAGGGGTAGCAGAGGGAGGCATTTGGGGGCTGGGGTTCAGGTGACTGGTCAGCAAGCTAGTCCTGCAGAGGGGTAGGGTGGGGGTGGCACCTGTCCCATGATTCTGGGTACTCCCGGCTCTGTTTTGTCTCCACAGGTGAGCAGAGATGCAGTGGTGGAAAGCAAACCAACGCAGGGCAAGTGTTGGTCCTGAGGACTGGAGCAGGCCAGGAGGCACCTCCCCCTACAGCACCAGGAACAGGTGAGATAACATTGGGTGTGGGTCTGGGGGAAGGGGAGGGGGTCATCTAGTGACACTGGCTCTGAGAGTGATGAATCCTTGGGGCCAGTGTCTAAACCTCAAAAACCTGTGTTAAGATACCTATGTAGGCTGGTAGCTGGGCAGCAAAGGCAGGAATTGCGGCTGGCTCCGGGTGGGGGAGCGCAGGCAGGGGTTCCTAGTCAGGGAGCATTGAGCAGTCAGCAGGTAGGGTCAGGGGCTGTTAGCTTGGCATTGGCAGACAGGAAAGTGGGGTTGCAGTGGGATGCGTACCCCTGCAATGTGCACTCATTGCATTCGCACCTTAAGGCTAAGGTGATTAAAAAAATCAGGGATGGCAAATACGTGCACATTTTTGATTTGTCGCTCGAGGCCTATAAGGCCAAGGAGCGAATCTAGGACGGCTCGGGCCCAAAAAGGTGAAGAGGCCTGAGACGATAGATGAGTGGCACACGTGCTTTAGGGTGCTGGCGTTCTGTGTGGTGGAGGCGAAGCCCAAGTTGGGTGTCGACGTGCTGAAATATATGGAGACAATAGAGTTTGTACACAGTAACTATAAGGAAGGGGTGTGGCAGTCGTATGACGCAGATTATAGGAGAAAGATGGTGGGGAACCCGCTGCTGACATTTGGCACTACGGATGTGCATTTATGGCAGCGCTTGGGTTCAGAACGTTCCCCTTCCCCCCCTTCGGGTGTAAGGGCGGGGGGGAGCAGGCAGCTAGGCGGGGTCAAGAGAAAAGGCCGGGAATGTTGGAAGTACAACAATGGAAAGTGTGACCGGGGAGCAAACTGCTCCTTTCGCCACTCTTGTTTATACTGCGGAGCGGGCCACCCGGGGACTGAGTGTGGGAGGTGGAAGGAGAGTGGAGGCCGGGGTGCCGGCAGGGGGGTTGATGGGTCAAAGGGCCCCAATGCCGTTGAGGCTGGACGCCCTTGAGCCATGGCTCAGGGACTACCTGGACAGGCAGGGGAACTCCTCCTGTCCGGGCTTCATGAGGGTTTTCTTATTCCAGTGGTGGGACTGGTGATTGGGGCAAAACAGAAGCGGAACCTCAAGTCGGCGTATGAATACCCCGATATAGTGAGGGAGAAGCTGGGCAAATAATTGATGCTGGGGCGTATGTTAGGCCCCTTCACGGAGCCCCCCATTGAGGGTTTGGTGGTTTCCCCACTAGGGGTTGTCCCAAAAAAGGAAGCGAGGAAATTCCGGTTGATTCAGCACTTATCATACCTGAAAGGTAATTCGGTTAATGACGCTATCAATCCGGAAGTTAGCTCCGTCTTCTATCAATCGTTTGACCAAGCCATTGGTTTGGTACAGCAGGCTGGCGTGGGAGCCCTATTAGCAAAGCTCGACATTGAGTCAGCTTTCCGCTTGTTGCCAATTCACCCGGAGTCCTTTCAATTGATGGGGTACTGGTTTGAGGGTGCCTATTTTGTAGACCATTGTCTCCCGATGGGTTGCTCGGTCTCATGTGCGTTCTTTGAGACATTCAGTACATTCTTGCACTGGGCTGTTTTTTCAGAGGCGCGAGGTGGGCTTATAGCCCTTTACTTGGATGACTTTCTGCTGATAGGCAGAGCTGGGTCGGCAGAATGTGTGCGGCTCATGTCGATAATGAGGGCGTTGTTTGCTCATTTTGGGGTACCATTGGCAGAAGACAAGACCCAGGGGCCGTGCATTTCTGGGTATTGAGATTGATACCCTAGAAAGGTGGTGTAGGTTGCCAGAGGATAAGATGGTGCGTATGCTAGCTGCGGTTTCTTCAGCTGCGGCGGCTGACCGGCTCCTGGTAAGGGAGTTACAGTCGTTACTGGGTCTGTTGAATTTTGCTTTCAAGGTTATTCCAATGGGGCGGGTGTTCAAAAGGAGGTTGGAGGGCCAACTGAAGGGATCCAACGGGGGTAGCAAGCAGTGTAGGATATCCCCAGACATGAGGGAGGACCTCAGAGTCTGGGAATTGTTCCTGGAGTATTTTAACGGGGTTCTGTTGTGGAGAAACAAGAGGACTTCTAGTCAAGCTCTGCATCTGTTCACAGACGCGGCAGGAGCAGTGGGTTATGGAGCATATTTCAGCTGCGCTTGGAGCGCGGAGGAGTGGCCTAAGGCCTGGATTGAGAAGGGTGGACCAGGAATCTTACACTCCTTGAATTGTTCCGGATTGTAGTGGCCATTGAATTATGGGGACAGCGGTTGGCAAATAGGAATGTTATATTTTGGTGAGATAATATGAGCGTCATGTTTGCTATCAACAATCTTTCAGCCTCTTCCCCTATTGTTGTACGTTATCTCAGATAGTTAGTGCTGAGGTGCTTGCAGCATAACATTGACTTTTCGGCACGGCACGTGCCCGGGGTCAATAATGTATTGGCGGATGCGCTGTCGCGGGGCCAATGGGAGGCATTTAAGAAATTGGCGCCAGGGGCAGCGAAGGTTGGTACTCCTTGTCCTTCCTTTCTTTGGCAGGTGGTGGAAGGGGGGACGTGCTGACTTCAATGGTGCAGGCATTGCTGGCGCCTGCTACCTGGAGAGCCTACGTCAAGTACTGGGCCGAGTGGGAAGTCTTCCTCAAGGGTAAGGGTGTTCCGGTAGAATCCGGGTCTCCGACTTTGTTGCTTGAATGGATGGTGCGCTTGAAGGAGGGCGGCTGCAAAAAAGCGTTGATGCAAGGGAGGTGTTACAGAAGCATTAGTTATTTTGTTGTGAAGAGCTTATTTCCCAGCAGCAATGCCTGAACCAGCAAGCCAGCGCCTAAGAAGGGCTCCAAGAAAACCGTAACAAGTATCATTTCATAAAGAGTTAACTCTTTTTTTTCAGCTTTTAGAAACTATTGTCTAATCACCTCTGGAGCCAGACTGCTAATTGATAAGATGAACTTGTAAACTTGTTATCTTAAGTACTGTAATCCTATTGTGGCCTGTCAAAGGACAGTGCTCTCTATCTAAATGTGTGATGGGGGATTTTGTGCTTCCCCCCCCTCTCCCCTGGGAGTGCCCTGTGTGCATGTAACCTTAATAAAAAGCAGGCTGGGCATCCCAGTCCTGAGTTCTTGTTTGACCCTCAATCGCAGCGTTGACTCGTTCTTGTGGGCAGAAGGGTATCCTAGCTGTACTGCAGCTAAGGGAGATTATTCTATATTTGCGAGACTCATATAGAATACTATGGAAAGCAGCTTCTCCCCTCTTTAGCAATAGGGATCCAGGCTACTAAGCGGTCCATCTCTCAGCGAGACTAAGGGTAACCGTAACATTTGGCGGCAGCGGCGGGATTTTCCTGGATTTCCTAGGAGAGGTACAGAACGGATGGAGAGCGCTTACGAAAAATTGAAGCGTACAACCCTAAAGGATTTACTTGAAAGCAGAGGGGGGTACGCCAGCAACCGGCCGAGGAGAGAGCTGATCGCAGAATTGACCGAACTGGATCAGAGCTTCATAATGGCGGAAACACCGACCACGATTAGTGACGAAAAAACCAGGATTGTTCGGGAAAGGCTCTCATTATACGGGCCGAACCCCTCCATGGAATTGGTACAGCAGTTGATGGCGGAGGCGGACGAGGATATACGAGAGACTCGAGCCCATGAACTCAACCTAGCGAACGCACACCGCAATGCTGAAGCCCCGCAGGTAATCATCCCTGTCGAAAATGCTGGGAGGCCCAAGATACCCTATGCGGCATTTCGACCCTTCCTAGAGAGCGAGACAGGGATTGATGAATATTTGGCGGACTTCGAAAGGCAATGTGCCCTGCACCAGATTCCCAACAGAGAGTGGCCCACGATATTGTCTGGGAAACTATCCGGGCGAGCCCTGGAAGCCTTTCGTACTCTGGGTGCTGAGGAAGTGACACAGTATGAGCTAGTTAAGGAGACACTGTTGCGACGGTACGCTGTAACTCCGGACACGTATCGCCGACAGTTTCGGGGCACGGAAAAGAAGCCTAACGATACCCATATGGAATGGGCGCACCGAATGCGGAGAGCGGCAAATCACTGGCTGAGCGGAAGTAAAGCGGTGACTGGGGAGGAAATTTTACAATTGTTTCTCTTAGAACATTTTTATAATGGCATGGAACAGCAAGGGAAGGAATGGCTGCGAGACAGGCGGCCTTCTACCTTAGAAGAAGCAGCCAAATTGGCCGATGAACATTATGACTCCCGTCTTCACGAACCCATGAACTACCGAGCTCCAGCACGGGTCGAACCCAGAGAGGTTTACCGTGCACCCCCTCGTGCTGAATTCCGAGCCCCGGTGCCCACAGGGCCCGTCCGACACTCAGGACCACCCAATAACAGCTCTGAGCGTCCCAGACCGACTTGCCACCGATGCAAGCAACGAGGGCATTTCATGGCTAGCTGCCCCCTTAATACGCACCAGACACCCAGGAATTACAATTACCCCTCTGGGTCCTATCGTCCGGCCCGGGCCCTCTGTGTTAACCAAGAGGCCCCTATGGAGGGATATGTGGGGCCGCTTCACGAGGCAGGCCCTGTATATGCTGCCTCAGATAACCGCCAGCACCATCGGCAGAGGGTATGGCTCGAGGGGCGATCTACCGAGGGATTGCGAGACACAGGGGCTACTATCACGCTGGTACAGAGTCATTTGGTGCCAGAGCACAAGCGATCCGGACAGACTGTGGCCGTTAGAGTGGCGGGGGGGGATGTGTACAAAATTCCAACAGCTAAAGTGCATCTTGATTGGGGAGCGGGAAAGGGGGCTGTGAACGTGGGCCTAATGGATAATTTACCTGCCGAAGTACTACTGGGCAACGATTTGGGCCCCATGACTTCTGCCTATGCTCCAGTATGCAACAACGAGGCGGACCCAGTGACTACACGGGCCCAAGCCCGGACGGAGCGAGAGCTCTCACCAGTGCGGGAGACACAGGTAAGACCTACCCCGACCTTGCCTGACAGGTTAGGCCCCATACCCTGGGACACCCCAGATGCTTTCGAGGCAGAGTCTAAGACTGACCCGACCTTACAAAAGTACCGGGAACGAGCAGAGACCGGAGGGGGCGGGGCAGATAACGAAACATTCTTATGGGAAAAAGGGAAACTATACCGCTGGACAGAGAAAAGGGGACAGCGTAGGCGACAGCTGGTAGTGCCCCACAAATACCGTCAAGAAATCCTCAAAATAGGCCACGACATCCCCTTAGCAGGCCACCTAGCCGTTACCCGTACCCTACACCGCATTACTCACACGTTCTTTTGGCCAGGGGTGCACGCTGACGTTAGAACTTACTGTAACACCTGCGATGTGTGTCAACGAGTAGGAAGGCGAGGCGATCACCCTAAAGCCCAGCTAGTAAATATGCCCATTGTAGAGGAACCCTTCAGCCGGGTTGCTATTGACCTAGTGGGACCACTGGCTACCCCTAGTCCCTCCGGTAAGCGATACATTCTTACCGTAGTGGACTACGCTACCAGGTACCCAGAGGCTGTCGCCCTATCCAACATACAAGCGGATACGGTAGCGAATGCACTAGTACAGGTGTTCTCCCGGGTAGGATTTCCAAACGAAATCCTATCCGACCGAGGCACCCAATTTACGGCTGAATTGACCCAACAACTCTGGCAGGTTTGCAAAATTAAGTCCCTCCTGAGCTCCCCATACCACCCCCAGACGAATGGGCTGTGTGAGAGGTTCAATGGGACCCTCAAGCAAATGCTCAAGACGTTCACTCAGGAATACCGAGACTGGGAACGCTTCCTGCCGCACCTCCTATTTGCTTATCGGGAGGTGCCCCAGGAAACGACAGGGTTCTCTCCCTTCGAGTTGCTCTACGGAAGAAAGGTACGGGGACCCCTAAACCTGATCCGGGAGCACTGGGAGGGAGAGATGGAGGCTGACGGTGTCCCAATTGTGCCATACGTGCTGGAACTCAGGGACCGAATGGAGCAATTAGCCAAATCCGTGCGGGCTAATCTCCAGTTGGCCCAGAGAAGACAGAAAGTATGGTACGATCGGGGGGCCCGAAAGAGAATCTTCACCATAGGACAAAAGGTGTTAGTACTTAAGCCGGTGAAGACAGACAAATTGCAGGCGTCCTGGCAGGGTCCCTACCAGATCGTAGAGAAAAGGGGAGACACCACTTATGTGATAGCTAGCTGCCACGACAACAATCTTAGAAAGACATTCCATGTAAACATGCTCAAGGAATATTTTGAGCGACCAGAGAACGTGACGGCCGTATGTTGTTCCCCTCAGGAAGACCCCGACAGTTTACCCATTCCAGACCTATTAGAAAAGAGCCTCCCCACAGGTATAGTGGCGCAGGTTCAGATAGGGGACCGACTTAGCCCCACTGAAAGGGAGCAGCTCAACCAACTCCTCCAGTCCAAACACCTCACCTTCTCCCCGAAGCCAGGGTACACTACTTTAACCACCCACCAGGTAGATACTCCGGGACAAGCTCCCTTGCGCCAGGCTCCGTACCGAATCCCTGAAGCAGTTAGGACAGGAATGAAGAAGGAGATCGATGAGATGCTCCAGCTCAGGGTAATTGAGCCCTCCGATAGTCCCTGGGCCTCCCCAGTTGTCTTGGTGCCCAAGAAAGATGGGACCACCCGGTTCTGCGTAGACTATCGGAGGCTCAATGAAAATACCGTGACGGACGCTTACCCTATGCCCAGGGTAGACGAGCTACTCGATCGTATAGCCAGGGGAAATTACCTGACCACTATTGACCTCTGCAAAGGTTACTGGCAGATTCCCCTGGCCCCGGAGGCTATCCCCAAGTCGGCATTCGTCACCCCATTCGGCTTATATCAGTTTCGGGTAATGCCGTTTGGGATGAAGAATGCCCCAGCTACATTCCAGCGCTTGGTGGATAGGCTCCTGGATGGCTTCCAGAGTTTTGCTTGCGCCTACCTGGACGACATAGCGATCCACAGTGAGTCCTGGGAGGACCACTTAGCTCATGTGGGAATGGTTCTGGATCAGATCCGGGCTGCTGGCCTGACTCTGAAGCCAGAGAAATGCCACTTTGGGATGGCCGAGGTACAGTACCTGGGTCACCGGGTGGGGTGTGGAAAGCAGCGACCAGAGCCGGCCAAAATAGAAGCTGTCGCCAATTGGCCCACCCCCATCACTAAGACTCAGGTCCTAGCCTTCCTGGGCACGGCAGGGTACTATAGACGGTTCGTACCAGACTACAGCACACTTGCCAAACCCCTGACTGACTTGACCAAGAAGAACTTACCTCGACAGGTCCTGTGGTCTCCCCACTGTGAAACGGCTTTCCAGGCTCTCAAAAATGCTCTAATTAACGCTCCTGTCTTGGCGGCCCCAGCCCTTAACAAACGTTTTATCGTCCATACAGATGCTTCCATGTTCGGGCTGGGAGCCGTCCTCAGCCAAGTAGGCGAAGATGGAGGGGAGCATCCAGTTGCCTACATCAGCCGGAAGCTCCTGTCCCGCGAAGTCAGCTATGCAGCGGTCGAAAAGGAGTGTTTGGCTTTGGTGTGGGCATTAAAGAAATTGACTCCCTATTTATATGGTCAGGAGTTCACTCTGGTCACCGACCATAACCCGTTGGTGTGGCTGAACCGGGTCTCTGGAGATAACGGCAGGCTTTTACGTTGGAGCTTATCGTTGCAACCCTTCAATTTCACCATTACTTACAGACCTGGGAAACAGAATGGCAACGCCGACGGGTTGTCCAGACAAACCGACCTCAGCCCCACATAACCAGCGGTCTGGACAGCCTTAGTCTGCCCCGAAAAGGGGTCAGACAGTGTCTGCCAGAGTGTTCCACAGAAAGGGAGCACTGTTACAGAAGCATTAGTTATTTTGTTGTGAAGAGCTTATTTCCCAGCAGCAATGCCTGAACCAGCAAGCCAGCGCCTAAGAAGGGCTCCAAGAAAACCGTAACAAGTATCATTTCATAAAGAGTTAACTCTTTTTTTTCAGCTTTTAGAAACTATTGTCTAATCACCTCTGGAGCCAGACTGCTAATTGATAAGATGAACTTGTAAACTTGTTATCTTAAGTACTGTAATCCTATTGTGGCCTGTCAAAGGACAGTGCTCTCTATCTAAATGTGTGATGGGGGATTTTGTGCTTCCCCCCCCTCTCCCCTGGGAGTGCCCTGTGTGCATGTAACCTTAATAAAAAGCAGGCTGGGCATCCCAGTCCTGAGTTCTTGTTTGACCCTCAATCGCAGCGTTGACTCGTTCTTGTGGGCAGAAGGGTATCCTAGCTGTACTGCAGCTAAGGGAGATTATTCTATATTTGCGAGACTCATATAGAATACTATGGAAAGCAGCTTCTCCCCTCTTTAGCAATAGGGATCCAGGCTACTAAGCGGTCCATCTCTCAGCGAGACTAAGGGTAACCGTAACAGGAGGCTAGCAGCCTTGTCCTTCTTTAACAAGTGGAAGGGGCTCTCGGATGGGATGGGCACCTTCCTGGTTAGGCAGGTGATGAAAGGTTGGGGAAGGATCGAGGCTAAGCCGGCGGATAGGCACTGTGCAGCGCCTGGGGGTGTTACTGGCAGTGCTTCCGGAGTATGAGGTCAGCCTGTTCAGGGCGGCATTTGCGGTTGCTTTCTATGGGGCTTTCAGGATAGGAGAGCTAGTTAGCCCATCCAGGTCGGCAAAGGGCAGCGTTATTCAGGTGCAACACGTCAGGTTTGACATGCAGGCGCTATTGTTGTTTATCCCCAGATCAAAGACTGATCAGGAGAGGAAAGGTGTGTGATCGTCCATGCAGCAGCAGGATAGTTTAGAGTGTTGCCCTGTTCGGCTTTCTTTGGAATTTTCCGCTAGGAGAACGGGGAGCTCTGGGTAATTTTTTATTCATGCGGATGGGTCCAACTTGTCCAGATTTTAGTTTAAAAGAGTGTTGGGGGAAGCATCTAAGCGGGTCGGATTTGACCCTGGTGTTATCGCTCCACACTCATTCCGCATTGGAGCGCCCACCAGTGCGGCTGCCGTTGGGGCATCAGAGCGGGGTTATACATTAGACCCCTGAAGGGTAAAGTTTAGACGGCGTAGGGCTGGAATTCATTGAGGGTTGTTAGTAACGTAGGTTCTCATTTTATATATTTTAGGTTTGAGAACCCCTCCTTGTAGAGCGTGGATAATAGGACATTCGAACATTCACTCTTTGAAGCGCCCGGGCGACCAGATGTGGTTTCGATTAGATGGCTGGGGAGGAGGAGAATGCTGTGGAGTGATCTGCCGGCTTGTCTGGAGGAGGCCTTCCACCGCTGGGGGTGGCCTTCCTTGATAGTGCTGCATCTGGGAGGAAATGATGTGGGGAGTTTGCCTGTGCTAGAGTTGGTGGCTGTCATTCAGTCAGATGTGCGGTGGTTGAAAGTGTGTTTCCCAGGAGTGTGAGTGGCATGGTCAAATGTGATTGCTCGTTTGCAGTGGCGACATGTGAGAGTGCATCGTTCAGCTTACCGTATTCGGAAAAAGCTAAACAGAGATGTAGGGAGGTTGATCGTGGAGGAAGGTGGTTTTGTAATCAGGCACGACAATATTTTGGGGGACTGTAAGCGGCTGTACAGGCCGGACGGGGTCCACTTAACAGAGGAAGGCTTAGAGTTGTTTTTGGCTAATTTATCAGGCGCGCTTAGGCGGCATGTCATTGAGCTATTCCCTAGGTGTGGTGGCAAGAGCTCTATTATGGGGGGCATTTATGTGGTATCTCTTGTGGCGGGGTCCCAGCTGAATAATTTTTATGGTTTCCGCGAGGGTGTGGTGGAGCTAATGGGAGGGGCATGATGTTGCAAGTCGCAGCTTGTAACGCCTTCCCCCGCGGGCCTGCTGACCTAGAAACCCCTTGCGGATGATGCCAGCCTCTGAAGGGAAATGCTCGGCAGGAGCATTGTGACAACCAATCCGGGCCAGTGACCTCACTATGCTTGCTGTAGATTCTAAGTTATGGTTAGGTTTAGGATATAGATTAGCCTCAGATGCCGCCACCTTTCAATATAAGCCTTAAGCTTTACAAGTTAAATAAGTTTAGAGTTTGCCTGGTTTTGTTTAACAAATGCGACCTTGCTTCTTATTCCTCCAAATACGTGTCTGTTAGGGTTTGAATAAACTCTTGATAGTGGAACACAACTGCAGTTACGACCAAAATTGTTTGTTTGTTACACAATTCTGTCTAAATCCTTTATTGCAAAAAGGACTCTTTCAGTTTTGTGAATATTGCTCAAATTCAGAAAAAGAACAAGGTTTGTATACAGCAGCTGGCTGCATTGAAAAACTTATATAATCTGATGTATATCTTAGATAGACAACAACAGAAATAGAGTAAAGAACTGGAGAAATAACGGAACAAATGCAGCAGCAATAAAAAGTCTTTCCCAGCAAGCAAGTGACTTAAATCAACAAAACAGTTTATGCAGGAGATATGCCTTATTACTTTCAAGGAAAAGCAGGATCTTTGCAGAGAATAAACAGTTAAGCAGATATTAGTTGATGCTTTAGTAATTAGGTAGTTGCAGTAATAGCCACAAGTAATTTAGCAGATTATGGTTAGTAAAGCGGTAATGCGGTTAAATAGTGTGGTACCTGAAACTCATACACAAATATCAAGTCTATTCGGTAGTAGTCCGTTCTAACCGCAAGCAGGGAGAAAGTTTGTTGGTGCCGGGCCCGGAGTGGAAGTGACGTCACGGTTTGAATCCTTTTGCGTGCTGCTGGTTAGCTGTGTTGAAGGTATGAGCTGCAAAAGAATGAAGCAGCTAGTTAAACAAAACGAAAGATGTACAATTCCTCACTTGGATATAAGGCAGAAGACAATGATGTCTTTGAAGGTATAAACGGCAAACAAAGTCTTTTGAATCCTGCTAAGATACCAGCAATTGATTATAGGTAAGCTGGAACAAGCAGGACAGAGAAAGTTTGTAATCCAATCTGTATGTAGAAACTTCAATACTAAGCACAGAGTGCAAGGGGAGCACCTGTCTTAAGGAGTAGTTAGCGAATCAGCAGTCAGTGGGAGTAACTGGGAGTGACAAAGGAAAAGAAGAGAACAGAGTCTTACATGACCCCCTCCTCAAGGGAGCTGTTCCACAGCGATTGGTCGAGGCCTATCAGGATGGCGACGATGGAACATTGATAGAAGACGAGGGGAGTTGAGATTGGAAAGAGGTTCCCAGGAGTCCTCATCACTGGAATAGTTTTTCCATCTTACCAAATATTGAAGGATCCCATTGGAATATCTGGAATCTAGTATGGAGTCAACTTCATATTCATTATCATCCAAAGGTAAAGGCGAAGGAGGTAATAGAGTCTGGTTATGTCTCGTAGGAATATATGGTTTCAAATGGGAAACATGAAAAGTGGGATGAATTCTTAGCGAGTTAGGAAGCTCCAATCTGACAGCATTGGCATTAATAATCTTTTGAATGGGAAAAGGACCAATGAATAGACTGGCCATCTTCTTGGAAGGGATTTGTAGTCTTAAATTTTTTGTAGAAAGCCAGACTAAATCACCAACATTATATTCAGGTGGTTTTCTTCTTCGAAGGTCATAAAAATGTTTTTGTGACTTCTGGGCATCTAAAATATTCTCTTGTATAGTTTTGAAATTTTCTTGTAAAGAATTATGTATTTCATCTAGCAAAGGAGAATCTGAAGAAGTAAATGATATAAAAGAAAACTTAGGATGGTAAGCATAATTTGCAAAGAAAGGAGTCATCTTTGTGGAAGAATTGGTTGAATTATTATAAGCAAATTCTGCCATTGAGAGATATTTAAACCAATCATTTTGATGATAAGAACAGTAGCACCTCAAATAATGTTCAAGCCACTGGTTTAATCTCTCTGATTGTCCGTTAGTCTGGGGGTGAAAGGCTGTGGAGTATCGATGGTCAATGTTAGTAATTTCACATAATTTGGTCCAGAATTTTGAGGTAAATTGTGATCCACGGTAAGTAGTTATGATAGAAGGAAGTCCATGTAACTTAACAATATGATCAATGAATAAGTGAGCAGTCTCTGAAGAGGTTGGTAATTTGTGGAATGGTAGAAAATGAGCCATCTTAGTAAAAACATCAATGACAACAAGTATAGTGGTCTGGTTACTTGATGGAGGTGAGTCGACAATAAAGTCCATTGAGACATGGTGCCAAGGTTTATCGGGAACTGGTAAAGGCATGAGTAAACCAAAAGGTGGTTTTCGTTCAGGCTTACAAGTGACACAAACCCTGCATGTGTTTATATAATCAGAAATAGATGATTTCATCTGAGGCCACCAATATGTTCGAGAAACAAGTTCATGTGTCTTTTTAACACCAGGGTGACCAGCAAGAGGGTTATCATGGCAAGACTGAATGATAAGTGTTCTCATAGAATTAGGCACATATATCTTTTGACCTCGGAAATACAAACCATGGTTTTTAAGCAAATCTGGTTCAGGAGGTGTTGGTTGTTTTTTACAGAAATCTCTTAATTCTGTTAAGATAGGATTAGTGATACCAATGAAACATTCAGGAGAGACAATGTCTTTCCTGATGGGCAAGTCAATTGGAGGTTTAGGAATTCGGGACAAGGCATCAGCTTTTGCGTTTTTGTTGGCAGGTCTGTAAATAATTGAGAAATTAAAACGGTCAAAATAAAGACTCCAGCGAACCTGTCTGGCAGAGAGTGTTTTGTTAGATTGTAAATACTGTAGATTCTTATGATCCGTATAAATGATAATTGGTAAAGTAGTACCCTCCAGGAGATGTCTCCAGTGTTCTAGGGATCGACGTATAGCCAACAATTCCTTATCTCCGATGGCATAATTACGTTCTGCAGGTGTCATAAGTTTGGAGAAATAAGAAATTGGATGAATAGGTTCTGATAAGGATTTTTGTTGGGAAAGTACAGCACCAATAGCATAGTCAGAAGAATCAACCTCCAAAGTATACTGATAAGATGGGTTAGGAAATTGAAGAATAGGTGCAGATGTGAACCTGTTTTTTAAATGAACAAAGGCGTTTCTAGCATCATTTCCCCAGGTGAAAGGAATGGAAGAACCAGTTAGAATCGTAAGAGGTTTTACGATTTTAGAAAACCCTTTTATGAATTTCCTGTAGTAGTTGGAGAATCCTAAGAAGCGTTGTAAATCTTTCCTAGATTTTGGTTCTGGCCAGTTCAGAACAGTGTCCACTTTTTCTTTTTGCATTTGAATTCCTGAAGGAGAGATGTTGTATACCAAAAAAGAAACTTCAGTAGTATGGAATTTACATTTTTCTAATTTAGCGTAGAGTTTATGGGCTCTGAGACGGGCGAGTACCTGTCGAACATGTTTCACATGATCCTCCATAGTTCTTGAGTATATGAGAATGTCATCTAGATAAATAACTAGACATACATCAAGAAGATCACGAAATACATCATTTATGAAGTATTGAAAAGTGGCAGGGGCATTACATAGGCCGAATGGCATTACAAGATATTCAAATAGGCCATATCTGGTCCTAAATGCCGTCAGCCATTCATGCCCCTCTTTTATTCTGATGAGATTGTATGCCCCTCTTAAATCAAGCTTAGTAAATATGGAAGCGTCAGAGAGCCTCTCAATCATCTCTGGTATTAATGGCAGCGGATAGCGATTTTTGATAGTACATTTATTCAACTCGCGATAATCAATGATGGGTCTAAGACTGCCATCTTTGTTGCGAACAAAAAAGAAACCAGCACCCGCTGGGGATGTGGAAGGTCTAATAAAACCTTTTTTTAGGTTTTCTTCAAGATACAATTTAAGTTCTTCGAGTTCTGGATTACTTAAGGGATAGAGATGTCCAAAAGGAATTCGAGCACCAGGTTGAAGATCAATAGGGCAATCATAAACCCTATGAGGGGGTAAGTTCTCAGCCTCAGTCTTACTGAAAACATCTTCAAACTCAATATATTGTATGGGTAAAGAGTCAGAGGGAACAGTTGAATGTAATAATAATGGACAAGGAAAACAGGTAGTTTTGCAATAAGCAGAAATAAACTTTATTTTGAAAGGAAACCAAGTAATTGTGGGGTTATGTACTTGTAACCACTTTAAACCCAAAACTAAAGAAAAATGGGGCGAAGGGAGAACGTCAAAAGATAACATTTCAAAATGTCCATCAATGTTAAGCTTTATAGGGATACTCTCAAAAATTATAGGTCCAGAAAACATAAGTGAACCATCAATGACCCTAATAGGTATAGGAGTCTTCTTCTTGATGAGAGGGATTTTGTTTTTGATACAAAAATCATGATCTAAATAATTCCCAGTAGCCCCAGAATCAATGATGGCATCATTAATCATCACTTGACTTTGAAGCAGCTGTAAAGAAACAGATAAAGTACAATAAGTATTTTGTATAGATGATTGAAACGAAGTATACAAGTAATTAGACTTACTTTTCTTATTCTTTAATAGAAGTGAACAATCTTGAACAGTGTGAGATGCATTAGCGCAATACATACATAAATTTTTTATGCGCCTGCGTTGTTTTTCTTCTTGAGTCAGGGGACCTCTCATAAAACCTATCTCCATAGGTTCTGCAGTTGTTTTAGTAGGAGTAAATGAGTTAGAAAGAGATGAAGAGTAAGAACTTTTAGGTTTGTATTCAATAGCGTATTTTTCAGCTTTTCTTTCTCTTAAACGGCGATCAATCTGAATAGCCATCTTCATAAATGTTTCTAGAGTCTGGGGAAGCTCAATTCTGGCGAATTCATCTTTTAGTGTCTCTGAAAGACCGAGACGGAATTGGTTGCGGAGAGAAACTGGGGTCCATAATGCATCTGTAGAGTACTGCTTAAAGTCTGTGATGTACTCTTCTACAGGTCTTTTCCCTTGTTTGAGACTCCTCAAAGTCATTTCTGCAGTGAGCTGCACATCTGTGTCCTGAAACATTTCATCCATAGCATTAAAAAAATCATCCAGAGAGCCGAGAATAGGATCTTGGTTTTCAATAAATGTATCTGCCCAATTTCTGGGGTCCCCCCTGAGAAAGGAAATGGTAGTCAAAACTCTCACTCTCTCAGTGGGGTATGTTCTAGGTTTCATGGAAAAAAGAAGTTGACAGGCATTTTTAAATGATCTGTATGTTTTTCTGTTACCAGAGAAAAGATCTGGAAGTGACAATTGTGGTTCGGTAATATTTTCAGCCTGATTACCTTTAACAGCAATAGAGTCCTTTATTATGTTACGTAGAGCTTCATTTTCAATCTGTAATTCACGCATGCCTTGTGAGAGCTGGTCAACCTTTTGAGTAAGGTTGTAAACAATTTGGCGCAAATCTGCTGGTTCCATAGTGTACGGGCTTAGTATTATGTTAGGGTTTGAATAAACTCTTGATAGTGGAACACAACTGCAGTTACGACCAAAATTGTTTGTTTGTTACACAATTCTGTCTAAATCCTTTATTGCAAAAAGGACTCTTTCAGTTTTGTGAATATTGCTCAAATTCAGAAAAAGAACAAGGTTTGTATACAGCAGCTGGCTGCATTGAAAAACTTATATAATCTGATGTATATCTTAGATAGACAACAACAGAAATAGAGTAAAGAACTGGAGAAATAACGGAACAAATGCAGCAGCAATAAAAAGTCTTTCCCAGCAAGCAAGTGACTTAAATCAACAAAACAGTTTATGCAGGAGATATGCCTTATTACTTTCAAGGAAAAGCAGGATCTTTGCAGAGAATAAATAGTTAAGCAGATATTAGTTGATGCTTTAGTAATTAGGTAGTTGCAGTAATAGCCACAAGTAATTTAGCAGATTATGGTTAGTAAAGCGGTAATGCGGTTAAATAGTGTGGTACCTGAAACTCATACACAAATATCAAGTCTATTCGGTAGTAGTCCGTTCTAACCGCAAGCAGGGAGAAAGTTTGTTGGTGCCGGGCCTGGAGTAGAAGTGACATCACGGTTTGAATCCTTTTGCGTGCTGCTGGTTAGCTGTGTTGAAGGTATGAGCTGCAAAAGAATGAAGCAGCTAGTTAAACAAAACGAAAGATGTACAATTCCTCACTTGGATATAAGGCAGAAGACAATGATGTCTTTGAAGGTATAAACGGCAAACAAAGTCTTTTGAATCCTGCTAAGATACCAGCAATTGATTATAGGTAAGCTGGAACAAGCAGGACAGAGAAAGTTTGTAATCCAATCTGTATGTAGAAACTTCAATACTAAGCACAGAGTGCAAGGGGAGCACCTGTCTTAAGGAGTAGTTAGCGAATCAGCAGTCAGTGGGAGTAACTGGGAGTGACAAAGGAAAAGAAGAGAACAGAGTCTTACAGTGTCTGAGTCTTTATTGGGTAAGGTGGGAATGAAGTCATGGCGATTTGACCCTTATGGTAGTGATAGGCATATTTGTGCATGTAACGTCGTAAGGGTTATGCTGCCTGACTGGAATGTGAAGCTGTACAGTGTGTGAGTTTGCAACATTTGTTGCAATGTGTGGGGTGGGGACTCTTACCTGTTATAAAAATGCATGGATGCTGGAACACTTCCTCTTTCTTGTCTGCAACTGCTGGAGAAAGGTTTTTCCCCGCCCATCCCTCCCTTGTTGTTAACATGTTTAATTATTTGTTTCAGGGCAAGGGGGCGGCACTGAGGGAATGACTGCCATTAGGGTAGTTGTAGGACTTTGGCAGGGGCATGCCTAATCAGGCTAGCTGATCATTAAGCCCAAAAGTGGTAATTTTTGGCTTCACATCATGGACATTTGTTGTGCGTCTTGCGTCTCAATGATGACCTTTATGGGTCTGGAGCAATTTGTTGGAATGAAGGTAGAAGTCACCAGCTGGTGTGGCGGGGTCCCGGCCGAATAATTTTTATGGTTTCCACGAGGGTGTGGTTGAGCTAATGGGAGGGGCATGATGTTGCAAGTCGCAGCTTGTAACTCCTCCCCCCGCGGGCCTGCTGACCTAGAAACCCCTTGCGGATGATGCCAGCCTCTGAAGGGCAATGCTCGGCAGGAGCATTGCGACAACCAATACGGGCCGGTGACCTCACTACGCTTGCTGTAGATACTGAGTTATGGTTAGGTTTAGGATATAGATTAGCCTCAGATGCCGCCACCTTTCGATATAAGCCTTAAGCTTTACAAGTTAAATAAGTTTAGAGTTTGCCTGGTTTTGTTTAATAAATGCGACCTTGCTTCACGGTCTTATACCTCCAAATACGTGTCTGTGTCTTTATTGGGTAAGGTGTGAATGAAGTCATGGCGATTTGACCCTTATGTCATCTTAATGATTTTAATAAATTCCACAGCTCTCACATACAGTAAATTTACTCTGTACTGTAATTATCTGAAATGCATACATGCACCTGGTGGGCTTTGCTAATTATGTGAGTGATTACTTTTTTTATATTTTTCCTAAATTTTCTTCCCATTAATATTATATGCTAACTAGAACTAATTTCACCCTGGTGCAATCTTTAACAACTGTCAAATATTAAACTGGCTTTTCATAATCTACAAAAAAATATTTTGAATTATAAACTTGAAGGGACTTGGAAGTAAAAAGCATGCAATTTATAAAAATTAAAAGAAAAATTATTGTCATCATATTTACCCTTTTATCTTGGTTTTCTTTAATAAAGGACCACTAAACACTAAAGCCTAGATTTAGAGTTCTGCGTTAGCCATCCAAACCAGCGTTAAGGGCTCCTAACGTTGGTTTTGGCCGCCCGCTGGTATTTAGAGTCAGTCAGGAAAGGGTCTAACACTCACTTTCCAGCTGCCACTTTTCCATACCGCAGATCCCCTTACGTCAATTGCGTATCCTATCTTTTCAATGGGATCTTTCTAACGCTGGTATTTAGAGTCTTGGCTAAAGTGAGCGTTAGAACTCTAACGACAAAACTCCAGCCACAGAAAAAAGTCAGGAGTTAAGAGCTTTATGGGCTAACGCCGGTTCATAAAGCTCTTAACTACTGTGCTCTAAAGTACACTAATACCCATAAACTACCTATGTACCCCTAAACCAAGGTCCCCCCACATCACTGCCACTCTAATAAAAAAATTTAACCCCTAATCTGCCGACCGCACACCGCCGCAACCTACATTATCCTTATGTACCCCTAATCTGCTGCTCCTAACATTGCCGACACCTACATAATATTTATTAACCCCTAATCTGCCCCCCCCCAACATCGCCGCTACCTTACCTACACTTATTAACCCCTAATCTGCCGACTGGACCATGCCGCTACTCTAATAAATTTATTAACCCCTAAAGCTAAGTCTAACCCTAACACTAACACCCCCCTAAATTAAATATAATTTAAATCTAACGAAATAAAATAAATCTTATTACATAAATTAATCCTATTTAAAGCTAAATACTTACCTGTAAAATAAACCCTAATATAGCTACAATATAACGAATAATTATATTGTAGCTATTTTAGGATTTATATTTATTTTACAGGCAACTTTGTATTTATTTTAACTAGGTACAATAGCTATTAAATAGTTAGTTACTATTTAATATCTACCTAGTTAAAATAATTACAAAATTACCTGTAAAATAAATCCTAACCTAAGTTACAATTAAACCTAACACTACACTATCAATAAATTAATTAACTAAACTACCTACAATTATCTACAATTAAATCAACTAAACTAAATTACAAAAAAAACACTAAATTACAAAAAAAAATTACAAGAATTTTAAACTAATTACACCTACTCTAAGCCCCTTAAAAAAATAACAAAGCCCCCCAAAATAAAAAAATGCCCTACCCTATTCTAAAATAAAAAGTTAACAGCTCTTTTACCTTACCAGCCCTTAAAAGGGCCTTTTGCGGGGCATGCCCCAAAGAAAACAGCTCTTTTGCATTTAAAAAAAACATACAATACCCCCCCAACATTACAGCCCACCACCCACATACCCCTAATCTAACCCAAACACCCCTTAAAAAACCTAACACTAAGCCCCTGAAGATCTCCCTACCTTATCTTCACCACGCAGGGTATCACCGATCCGTCCAGAAGAGGGTCCGAAGTCTTCATCCTATCCGGCAAGAAGAGGTCCAGAAGAGGGTCCGAAGTCTTCATCCTATCCGGCAAGAAGAGGACATCTGGACCGGTAGACATGTTCATCCAGGCAGCGTCTTCTATCTTCATCCATCCGGCGCGGAGCGGGACCATCTTGAAGCAGCCGACGTGGATCCATCCTCTTCTTCCGGCGACTCCCGACGAATGAAGGTTCCTTTAAGTGACGTCATCCAAGATGGCGTCACTCGAATTCCGATTGGCTGATAGGATTCTATCAGCCAATCGGAATTAAGGTAGGAAAAATCTGATTGGCTGATTGAATTAAGATTTATTTTATTTCGTTAGATTTAAATTAAATTTAACTTAGGGGGATGTTAGTGTTAGGGTTAGACTTAGCTTTAGGGGTTAATACATTTATTAGAGTAGCGGCATGGTCCGGTCGGCAGATTAGGGGTTAATACTTGAAGTTAGCAGTCGGCGATGTTAGGGAGGGAAGATTAGGGGTTAATACTATTTATTATAGGGTTTTTGAGTCGGGAGTGAGGCGGTTTAGGGGTTAATACATTTATTATAGTGGCGGCGAGGTCCGGTCTGCAGATTAGGGGTTAATAAGTGTAGTTAGGTAGCGGTGACGTTGGGGGGGCAGATTAGGGGTTAATAAATATAATATAGGGGTCGGCGATGTTAGGGGCAGCAGATTAGGGGTACATAGCTATAATGTAGGTTGCGGCGGTGTACGGAGCGGCAGATTAGGGTTTAATAATAATATGCAGGGGTCAGCGATAGCGGGGACGGCAGATTAGGGGTTAATAAGTGTAAGGTTAGGGGTGTTTAGACTCGGGGTACATGTTAGGGTGTTAGGTGCAGACTTAGGAAGTGTTTCCCCATAGGAAACAATGGGGCTGCGTTAGGAGCTGAACGCTGCTTTTTTGCAGGGTTTTTTTCAGCTCAAACTGCCCCATTGTTTCCTATGTGGATATCGTGCACGAGCACATTTTTTAAGCTGGCCACGTCCGTAAGCAACGCTGGCATTTAGAGTTGCAGTGGCGGTAAATTATGCTCTACACTTCCTTTTTGGAGCCTAACGCAGCCCTTCAGAGAACTCTAAATACCAGCGTTATTTAAAAGTTGCGGGGTGAAAAAGACAAGCGTAGCTAACGCACCCCTTCTAACGCAAAACTCTAAATCTAGGTGAGAATAATTGAAAAACTTACAAACACAATAATTATGCAATATATAGTACTTATTTTTAAATTTAAATGAGCAGTAGATTTTTTTCTGGCAAATTTCAAAGTTAATCCAATTTTCTCTCCCCCCCATTATTATGTGACATTCATCAGCCAATCACATATACGTATATACCATGCCATTTTGCACATGCTCAGTAGGAGCTGGAGCCTCAGAAAGTGTGCATATAAAAATAATGTGCATGTTTTGATAATTGAAGTATATTGGAAAGTTTTGCTTTTTTAATTGCATGCTCTGATTTTTTTTTTACTTTAGTCAAGAGTCCTTCACAGAGATAAATCTGCCTGACACCTGGTTAGATGGAGACCTAGAGAGGCCTACAAGCCACAGAGTCTCCCAACTAGTGTGAAATTTGGTGCAGGATCGGTGATGATCTGGGGGTGCTGCTGAAATGCTGGGTACATTTATTTTTTGTGAAAGAGGCATGAATCAAGCAATGCACAAGATTATCCTGAAAGAAAATGTGCTTCCTTCTGTTTTGACAATGTTCCCCAACTCTGAGGAATGTGTTTTTCCAGCAAGATAATGCTCCATGCTACACAGCCAGGTCAATCAAGGAGGAAACGGAGGACCACTAGATCAAGACCCTGTCATGACCAACCCAATCTTCAGACCGGAACCCTATTGAAAACCTCTGAAATGTGATCAAGAGGAAGATGGATGTCACAAGGCATCAAACAAAGCCAAACTGCTTGAATGTTTGTGCCAGGAGGGGCACAAGGTCACCCAACAGCAATGTGAAAGCCTGGTGGAGAGCATGCCAAGACACATGAAACTGTTGTTGAAAATCAGGGTTATTCCACAAAATATTGATTAGTTGTCACATAGTAATTGAACAAAACACATAATTAATGCTTTTTTATTATTATTTACAATTTGGGTTAAGAATTGCATCTAACAAAATATTTTTATCTTTATTTTTCCTAAATTCACTATGCTACAAACTAGTTTTTTTTTCTTCTTCTTAACATTGTATTTACCAAAGAACTGAGTTGTCTGTGTTGGATACCATTATTAAAATATTATAGAGAGTAAATTTACTGACCATACCCATAAGTTCAGAAGACTAGTTTACATAAACTAAAGAAAAAAGGATTTGCTTATTACATCTGTTTTGAAAAGTCTCATTACACCAGTAGATCTCTGCATTCTGAATAATGAGCCACGGGTCTGTTCAGTTACAAAAAAAATGCATATAATTTCTTCCTTCAACAGAGAACTGAAAGGTGAAACACAGGTTGATCATTTTACACATATTAATGCATATTATTCCTTTTAAGTTTCTATATAAAACAGTAACTGTTTTGGCTTCCTTCAACATAGCAAATTATTAATTTAAAATGGTGGTAAACAGGACAAAAATAAATTAATAAACTTTATTTCTAAGCTATGCTTTAGTTATTAAAAAAATACAAATACGTTTTGCTGGTTCCATGTAAGTATAAACACTGGGCAAACCAGCCACTGACAGAGCTTAAGATTTTATTTTTTTATATATGAATTATAACTCTCTGATGTTTTGTGAGACTCCAGAAAGTGAACAACTTTGACGGGCTTTGTTGTTGATGAAAGATTTGCAACAGGGAACTATAGAAATGTTGGGGGAATTGGACTGGTGTCAACATGACGTTTTCATCCTCCTAAAGCCATCTGCGTGAATGAAATGCTATGTGAAGGAATTGCAACACTGTGGGACCAAAGCAAAAAAGGAATTGGCCTACCATCTGCACACAGCCAAGATCAAGTGCCCAAGAATAGCTTTCGTCAGCATATCTGTTGGCAACTCTCCCAGTGAATTCAAACTGACGGCACAGTATTATAAACAGGTGACTTTTTTGCTATAATAAAATAACAATGTAAGCCATGCTATACTCTGTGTGTGTGTGTGTGTGTTTATATATATATATATATATATATATATATATATATACATACATATAGAGAGAAGTGCACTCACAGGAACAAACAACTGGCTCAATACCATTGTTAGCTTATTCTATGGCGATTTACCACCTGGGTGCAGCTTCTTTTAGCCCAGTAATGCTTTTCACCGAGTAGAACTTTCCTGTAGTATATCAGTCTGATCCCGCCTATTACGGTCAGTCCAGCGCCAAAATACCAGGCAATTTCACTCTTAACAAGGAACACAGCAACCCCAGACGATTGTTTCAGCCTTCATTGGGCCTCATCAGTGAGGTATAGCCATATTCCTCTAAGCACACTGAGCAAGGAGTTCACGTCTGGTTGCCCCTTTTTCCCATAGGGAGACTAAATACATATAGAGAGAAGTGCTCTCACAGGAATGAACAACTGGCTCAATACCATTGTTAGCCTGTTCTATGGCAATTTACCACCTGGGTGCAGCTTCTTTTAGCCCAGTAATGCTTTTCACAGAGTAGAACTTTCCTGTAGTATATCAGTCTGATCCCGCCTATTACGGTCAGTCCAGCATTGAAATAACAGGCAATTCCTCTCTGAACAAGGAACACAGCAACCCCAGATGATCGTTTTGGCCTTCATTGGGCCTCGTCAGTGAGGTATAGCCATATTCCTCTAAGCACACTGAGCAAGGAATCCACATCTGGTTGCCCCTTTTTCCCATAGGGAGACTAAGTATATATAGAGAAAAGTGCACTCACAGGAATGAACAACTGGCTCAATACCATTGTTAGCCTGTTCTATGGAAATTTACCATCTGGGTGCAGCTTCTTTTAGCTCAGTAATGCTTTTCACAGAGTAGAACTTTCCTGTAGTATATCAGTCTGATCCCGCCTATTACGGTCAGTCCAGCGTCAAAATACCAGGCAATTCCTCTCTGAAAAAGGAACACAGCAACCCTAGATGATCATTTCGGCCTTCATTGGGCCTCACCAGTGAGGTGTAGCCATATTCTTCTAAGCACACTGAGCAAGGAGTCCACGTCTGGTTGCCCCTTTTTCCCATAGGGAGACTAAATACATAAAGAGAGCAGTGCACTCACAGGAACGAACAACTGGCTTAATACCATTGTTGGCCTGTTCTATGGCGATTTACCACCTGGGTGCAGCTTCTTTTAGCCCAGTAATGCTTTTCACAGAGTAGAACTTTCCTGTAGTATATCAGTCTGATCCTGCCTATTTTATATATATGTGTGCGTGTTTGTAGATAGATTTATTTGTGTAGGTTGATAGAAGACAGATAGATGATAGATATATAAATCATAAATCTTAATTCATCATCTGTTGTTGAATGCTATGTAGTCGCGATAACCCAACATATTAAATCCAATTGCACTCGAGCAAACGCATTTACTTTCAACTTGTAAAACGCAAGCGACTTCTGACGAGCACAAACACCCCCAATATCGCTTATGTGCAACTGTTAGATTTCCACTAGTAATCTAACACTAATTTATTACCTCCCTTGGTCAAACTACAAAAGATAGGTGAGGATGGATGCAGAGAATGAGTTATGTAAGGGAGATAACCCATGAGGGAATTAATTATTTAATGGAGCTACTGTAAAATATTGGATTTCATATAGCAGTCAATTTTAGTGATTGGATCATACAGCACTGTTATTTAGGGACAGCTCAATATTAGTGGGTCACTAAATAAAAGTAATACCTGATGGCTGGTTACTATTACCAGTTGTCAGAGAATTTATGACCCCTGTATAGTTACCTATATTGTATAAGCACCAGTTTTATAGCCAATTAAACCTTACCACAACCCCCTACCATACTGTAAATCTAGCAGCCTCTGTCCTAAACAACCTACCACAATTAACCCTAACCACAACCTCCCTATCACAAAAAACACTGAACCTATATTTCAGTTAGCCATCACTCAGTGCAAATGACCCTAACCTTCTGTTCTGCTCTGAACCTTCTATACTGAAAGTTTTACAAAGTCCCTTTTGGCAGAGTTCTAAAAATCCCTACATACAGATAAATCAACAAATGTATTTTAGTAGCTATTCCACTAAAGAAATGCAACAGAAAATGAATGACCCATATGGATGTGTAATGCAGCACAATAGTGTGCATGCTCTCATACCATGGCTGTCCTAGTTGAGCGTGGAGGGTACAAAAGTGACAGAAGGCTCACTTATAGAACGGCAGTATTTGGTGCACAAAAGAGGCACTTCAGGGTGTAGAAGTTTGTTCTTAATTTTAGATTGTCAGCTCATGGCTTTCTAATAGAAGAACAAAGACCAACCAAGAAAAAACTTGTTGATATGTCATGGACTGACAGGATGGGAAAAACTTGTGTTACTGCAGATATCACAGTGGACACTTAACTTCTGCGGGTGAGATGTCATATGTAGCATGCAACCTGATTCTCTGGAGTTACTTCTTATACCATCTCTTTAAATTCAGTATCTAAATATTCGGTATATTATATATCTTTTATATTTGTGCTATATTTGTGTATAAAACCTAAGATACATAATCAGCAAAATTATTCTCATTAACCACTGCCTTTCTGAAGAGTTCTTAAGAAAAAACCTGGAGAATGATTGATCTGTCTTCAGGCACGGATACATGTAGGGGATGCACTCTTCAAAGGTTTTACAAAGTTCTCATAACAGTACAAGCTACAAAACTGCAAACCTGTATTGTTTCCTGCAACAAAACACTGACATGTGGAAGACCTGCTGATGTTTCCTAGGTATATCTGCTGCTGCTGGCACATATTATTTTGCGTTTTTGAGCCCATATTTCACATGGTACTCATCCACATTTGGTCACTCTTAATCTTGATTATAGTATAATGACACACTGGTGTGTACAGATAGCATCTTGGTGATTTGCAGGGCTAGGAAACATCCATAACAGCAATAAGAAAGGGATCATTTTTCTACCTTCAGCATCATGCTTTGTATTGACCATTAAAGTATAGAAAACAGGAAATCAATATCCGTCAGCTGCTTAAGTCTGTGAATATTTGCTCAGGAACTGAATAGTCATGTTTGTGTTGGTGTAGACACTGCTTAGAGCTTGCTGTGACCTGATTAAACAGTGCTTAGTATATTGATACTCATAAATGTGAAAACAAGGAGTTGATGTTTGCTTGGATAACAGTGAATCTGAAAAACCTGTTTCAGATTGTTCTCTTTTACTCTTTACCAGTTGAGCATCTAACATGCCCTAAAAATTAAACAGACGTGAAACCCAACATTCAGATAGAGAAACCAATTTTAAACAACATTGCCATTTACTTCCATTATCTAATTTGCTTTTTTCTTAAGATATCCTTTGTTGAAGAAATAGCAATGCACATTGGTGAGCCAATCACATGAGGAATCTATTCCGCAAAGTATATCAAGAGAATGAAGCAAATTAGATAATAGAAGTAAATTGGTAAGTTGTTTGAAATTGCATGCTCTTTCTAAACCACAAAAGAAAACAAAATGGTTTCATGTTGTTTAAAGGGATAGTAAACACCAAAAAATGTTATTTTTCAAAAAGAAAGATAATCCCTTTATTTACCACTCCCCAGTTTTGCATAACCAACACTGTTATAGATATATATACTTTGTACCCCTGTAATTAATTACCTTGTATCTAAGATTCTGCTGACTACCTCCTTATCTCAGATTTTTTGACAGACTTGCATTTCAGGCAATTAGTGCTAAATCTCAAATAGCTTCATATGCATGAGCACAATGTTATCTATATGAAACACATGAACTAAGGCCCTCTAGCTGTGAACAACTGTCAAATGCATTTAAATTAGAGGCGACCTTTAAGGGCTTAGAGATTAGCATATGAGTCTACCTAGCATTAGCCTTAAACTAAGAATAACAAGGGAACAAAGCAAAGTTGATGATAAAAGTTAATTAGAAAGTTGTTTAAAATGACATGCCCTATTTGAATCATAAAAGTTTAATTTGAACTTTACTATCCCTTTAATTTAATTTCCTTTATCTGACACCTTTGCAGGAGACAGGTTGTTTGTTGATGTTTCACGAGTAAAATTAATTTATTAATTGACCAACACTTTTTCCTTAAATGGACCTGTTCTTCCGCTAACCTTATCTCTAGCTATCTATCCACCTTTTAGATGATTACTGACTCCTATATGCTGTGTTTGTTTTTAGATGTTATATTTATTACATATTAAAAACTGATCATATTAAACCTTATGTTTGAACAATAATTATTTCTGAACCAATTAATGTTTTACCACAAAGAGTCACTTGGAAGATACCATTTCACAACAGCATTATGACAAAGATGCACTGAGAGCCAAGCTTCTCTTCAATGCTTCCCTTTACAGTTGTTTAAAACCCAGGCTCCCTGGTAATGGACGCCACCTGAGTCTAAACTTTTTAATGCATGTGTCTTCCTAAAGTAATATGACTCCTCTTTTGTTGTGGGCATTTATACTGCTGAGTGCATCCAGTGGGTTTCAGTATTTTCATATAATATGCATATAACAATTTTCATAAGTACTAACGAGGGAAATAATTTATCATTCCCAATAGGGGGTACTAGAAAACACAAGTGGATATAATGCCATGATATTGAACAGAAAATGGTAGAAGTGTACTAATTTATACACAAATATAGCACAGATATAAAAGATATATAATATACCAAAAGTCCAGAAAAATCCACTGGCAGTGGAATGTCCCAAAAGTAGATGATCTTCAGAATATCCAGATGATGTTAAGGAACCAACGTCCATCCAATGTTTTAATACAAAAGTGGCTGCACTCTCTTCACACTTTGGTGTCAGATTATCTAAGATGATTGGAAACAAACAAACAAAAAGAGAGGCGCCTGTGTGTATCAGTAAGATCAAATATGGATAGAAAATTATCTGATACAGGGTACTCACATTCTTTTCAAGTACACAACCAGTGCTATTATTATTATCAGTTATTTGTAGAGTGCCGCTATCAGGCTCAGGCTGGATATTTGCAGCAATCCAGCTAGCTGATCCCCAGGATACTGGAACACTGTAGTCTCCACACTCTCCACCCAGAGGTAGATGGAGTGGTAGAATTCAGGAAATCATGCACGTTTTTAACAGAGAATCAATGCAGCAACCCTCACAGACTCTCACAGTATCCTGGGGATCAGCTAGCTGGGTTGCTGCAAATATCCAGCCTGTGCCTGATAGCAGTGGTTGTGTGCTTGAACAGAATGTGACTGTGAGTACCCTGTATAAGGGCCTTTTCTATCCATATTTGATCTTACTGATACACACAGACGCCTCTCTTTTTGTTTGCTTGTTTCCAATCCTCCTAGATAACAATTTTAATAACCCAGATATTGTGGATTTAAAATACATGTAATAACTACCCCTCCATCAGGTGAAGCTAAGTGCTTCACAATTTAATATTAGGTAAAACAAATTGCATTCCTGAACCACACCTCCCTATTGATAACAATAACACATGTAATTTGGAAACCAATTCATGAGGGAAAAGGAGGGAGAAAATTAGTTAATTGTAATTAATCCATGAAATACATTTTTCTGCCCCGCAAAAGCTACTGCATTTGATTTATTCCATACCAATATTATTATCAGTCCAATAGGCATTTATTACAATGTAATTTTGAGGTAAATATCTACCTTTTTTACATAGAGATGTTCAGGTGATATTTTCTAGTCAGCTTTTTACAGCTATGCTGCATTACTTTCAAGTGCTTCAACATTTGGGTATCATGTCCCTTTAAGCCAGTCTAGTTCCTGAATTAGAAATCTGTAGCTATGTTTCTTATCAGTTATTCCTCAAATCATTATTGTAATCGTTTAAATACATTATGAATCCAGAAACAATGAAGCCATAGGCTGTAGATGGGGGAAAAAAATTCAGTCATTATAAAAGTAATACACTTGTTGGTTTCTTTTATTTTACCCAAGAAGATGGTAGAGACTTTGAAGACCATCCCAGTATGGTATTGGGATTTAGAACTTTTGGGGAATAATGTATTACTACATAACAACCTACATGAGATGAGGTACAGCTGCAGGTTCTGTTGATATGGCAACAGCTTGATTTTTAACGTCAAGGCCTTTTATAAAGGCTTAGAGATCTTTACATGCATGTTCAAGTGGAAAAATGCATTTCCATTAAAATAATGTAAAGTGAGACTGATTTTAAGTGTTTGGTTGTCAAAACATTTGCAGATGAAAGCTGAAACCTTGAAAACAATCTCAAAGCCATTTTTCTTCCTGAAGTACAATTTACTTTGAGCTTCTTTATCACTGACCCTACAGTAATTTATATATTTGAACTCTTTGATTGCCAGAAGTAAAAATTTCTTTTAGAAAAATAGTGTTAATAAGGAAATAGTTAATGATCCATATTTAATCATATTTTTAGTTTACTGAAAACACATAGCCTGAAAATACCTCTTTTGTTTTCAGTGCCAACTTTCATTGAAAATCTTAAATTGTTTTCCCCATTTCTTACTTTTCCCATCACTGTCTTCCTTTCTATCTCTTTTCTCCTTTTGCCTAATTAATTCTCTCACATTTGTCTTCTTTCTCTCACCCTGATTCTTCTTCCTTTTGCCCTGACATTTATTAACTACAGAGCTTTAAACAAGCAAACTTGCATTTTAGCCAATCAGTGCAGACCCATAAATAACTCCACTGGAGTGACCACATTGTTATCTATATGACACAAATGAAGTAGCAGTGTTGAACTGTCAAAAACTGTCAAAATTCACTGAGATAAGAGGCAGTTCAACGGCTTAGAAATAAGCATATGAGCCTACCTAGGTTTAGCTTTCTGCAAAGAATACCAAGAGAACAAAGAAAATTTGATGATACAACTAATTTGGAAAGTTGTGTAAATGTCATGCCCTATTGGAATCATAAGAGTTTAATTTACACTAGACTGACCCTTTAAGACAAAGTGCACAATTTTCAAAAACTCACCGAAGTAAAGATTATTTTATTGAGCATTATATCGTAAAGTAAATGTCTATCGATATATAACATATTAGTGAACTCCCCTTAATGAGATACACAGTTCCCAAGAAAAAAAATTGCCTTTAAAACAATCCCTGAGGAACCTTGAAATACTGAGGAGTCATCTTATAGAATATAGCCAGACCAGAGAGCTTTAAAGCATCGAGCCCTAGATGAGCAAAATGTATTTTTGTGAATGAAATTACATATTGATTAGTTTTGGTTCTAAAAGTGAATGACCTGTTAAATATTTATAGTATTTCTAATGCTCTCTTTAAATGTAATATTCGAATTATGCAATATTCAAAATAGAAAATTTTGACTTGATATATTTGTATCTATTATGTATCAATTTACTAAATTCCCTACCACATGAACTATTGAACTTCTGAATAGTATTTGTTAAATCAGATCTTACAGTCAAAATTTCAAATGTAGATATTCAATCTAATTATGAACATTTGAAAATGAAAGTAGCATTCGAAAACTGGAAATAAAATTTGATTACTGAATTTTAGTGGATTTTCATTCTTATCAACATTTGAATGTCCAAAATGAATGTCCATAGGACTATGTGTTCTACCAAACGAATTGACTTTCACCAAATTCACTCAGCCCTAATAATAAGGTTGTAATCTATTTTGAGTAGAGTTTAATTGTGAGCAGCTGCCCCCATGTTAAAAGCTATTCAATACTAACAACCAGGAAATGTAATCAATTGCTTTTTGTACCTGTGCATTTACAAGCTATGTATGTCTCCTCTCAATGCAATTTGCCATTTTATTGAATAACATATTAATTATTAAAATCATCTAAAAATTAGAGAGAGGGGGTGACCCCTTACTTAAAAGAAGGAAATTTATTCTTTTACAAGAGTCTCTTACCTTTCTTATTAAATGAGAGGGAGTTATAGGGACACTATAGAAGTCACGCTGAACTAGAAATTATATATATTCTAGTACACAATCTATTGCAATTTTAACGGTAATCTCCTGCTTCCTAGGGGGATATGTGACCCAAGAAGTCCCCCTGAACTAGAAATGATCTATATTCTAGTGTACAAGCTATTGTCATTTTAACTGTAATCTCCTGCTTCCTAGGGGGATATGTGTGACCCCTCACTTGAAAGAGGGGAGTATGCTCTCTGTAACAAACAATTAAGTCATCCACTCCCTCTGGGTAAACAGCACTTCTCCAAGTAATCACTGTTTTCACCTGGAACTTTCTAGCTCATGCAACGTCTCATTTGAAAGGGCAGACTCTTTCAAATGAGGGGTCTCTTGTGTAATTTGTCTGTGGGGCCTCTACCCCAGCACCAGACTCTCTTCCTAAAACACCATGTGTCAGAAGGAAGAGTACCAGCTGTGAAGAGAACACATCACCTTAAGGTAATGTCATGAGCTGAACAACCCTCAGAATGTTGCCCTTTGTTGAAGTCATTAACTTATTTTATCTGAATATTTATCTACATATTTATTCATTTATTTATACATTTATAAAATATTATTTAAAAAAAAAGTCAGACCTGTTTTATTAGCCATGTTAGTGATAATATGTTGGAATTGTTATAAAATACTTTAATATTAATATATTAATATTTTTTGTTTTGTTTGTTTAAACAACATAACGCCACACAATACTTAAAACGTATTACTAAATAGGGAATAGCAATAACTACTGATCATGTTAAATGAACATTATAATATTTAGCCAACATTTTCATATTTGTTTGTTTTGAATGTTTCATATATTTGTAAGCTGGAAGAAATTGTATTTCACTGATATATTCTGTTCATTCAAATTTTATTTCTCATACCTTATACTAAAAAGCTGTATAGGGGTAAGAGAATCAGTATTAAAATATGAATGTGCATTCATTAGATTGTTCTGAGAAATTTATAGCAAAAGCAATATATCCTTGTATTCATTTTAAGGACTTATATGTAGTATTTGAATGCTTTTATTATAGACTTAAAGGGACAGTTTACCCTAAACATTTCTCCCCTTTAAATTGTTCCCAATGATTTATTCTACCTGCTGGAGTGTTTTAAATTTTTACAAGTAGCTCTTTTACCCCTATTTTGGCATTTGAAATAGCTGATTGAGCCTGTGGTATCCCAACCTATACTGAACGTTTCTATACTGGAGTATATTCTATTGAATAGCCTAAGTAAACACAGCCAGCAGAAGAGCAGAACACTTTCAGTGGGGGGCATGATATTTAAGTAATAAAATTATAATTTTCCATTGGTTTCTCTAAGTATTGAGCTTTGGTTTTCTAGACAAATATTAGATAAGGCAGCAAGTCTGTGTACATAATGAGATCTGATATTACCTGAAGCTCAACCCATTGTAATAGGCTGTGGTTTAAAAGCACAGAACCAGCTACTTCATATACACAAGTAAACCAAAAAATGCAATTTCTCATAAATTTTATACTCTGCAGCTGGTATAACAAGTCATTGAAAATACATTCATATAAAAACAATTTTACAGTGTACTGTCCCTTTAAAATTACAATTTAATTAAGGGGAAAAATGTAATATTGAAATTTATTTTTTTCCCAATATTAACAAAATTAATATTAATTGTGCAAAAGTCCTAGGCCACCATTAGATTTGTTGTTTTAGCAATGGTATAAAGAACATATATAATCATTTTTCAGTCTCTTAGAATACAACCAGAAAATACAGGATATTTGTATGAAGTATTAAAAACAGAAGAAAAAAAAAAACAGCTTCTATGGGCTAAAGTGGCAAGTATTTAGTGTGACACTAAACTTACACTTGAGCAATAGCAGGAACCTGGTTCTCGTAAACCTAAATGGAATGAAACCCTAATTAATGTCATTGCTAACACCTGTATTTTTCCTACTATTTCATATCAAAATGACTGCTGTAAAAAGAACTATTACACCATGTTTCTGCAAGACATGATTGAGCATTAAATACTAATGTGGTATGAGTTTAATTCATTGGAAGCTTGCTAAGACCAACTTTCAATCACATCATTCCATTCAAAATGCCAAAGATCACAGAATTTGACAGACATAAAATCATACTTGTGCATCAGCAAGGAAACTCCTAAAGGGAATTCAGCAAACAATCTGGATACTCAAGATGTTGTATTAAAGCTGTTATAAAGAAATTAAAAAAAAATCAGGAGAGGGCATAGACAAAAAAGGACTGAAAGGCGAAGAAAACTTTCAAATTCTGATGAGACGTTTCTCAGAGTTTCTTCTTTGAGAGAACAGAAGAAGTCCAGCAAGGACCTGGCTCAGCATCTGGCAGCTTCATTGGGATGCCAAGTTGACCCTTCTACAGTCTGAAGAAGCTTGATCAGGAATGGTCTTTGTGGAAGCAGCAAAGAAACCACTTTTTTTTGGAAGGGGAACAGGGTGATAAGGCTAAGAAATGCTAAAGCTCACAAATATTGCAATGAAGATCAGTGGAAATGAGTATTATGGAGTGACGAATCCAAGTTTGACATTTTTGGTCCAATCATCGACAATATGTGAGAAGAGTTGGAGAGAGATGGAAGAATAAGTGCTTGCTGCCTTCAGTGAAACATGGTGGAGGGCCTGTCCTGGTTTGGGGCTGCATTTCTGCCAGTGGTGTTGCTGATATTGTCCGAATTAATGTGATAAGTACAGAAAGGTTTTAAATCATCATGCCATTCCTACTGGAAAGCGCCTGTTTGGGAATAATAAACAATACCAAGCACACTGCTAATGCAGTGAAATCATATTTGGAGAGAAAACAGCTGATAAAACATTGACAGTCATGGAGTGGCCTCCACAGAGTCCAGACCTGAATATTATAAAGGCAGTATAGGATCACCTAGGCAGAGAAAGAAATAAAAGATAACCAAAATTTAAAGAAGAACTCTTGGACGTGCTGAAAGAAGCCTGGTATTATATACCAGAAGATTACTTCAGAAAACTTCAGTACAGTCTCCCCAAAAGAGTTCTCAGATGTTCTTAGTGTAAAGGGAGGTTACACTAAATACTGACTTTTGCCTGAAGAAGACATTTTGTTCTGACAACTATGTTTTTTTTATATTTTTGTTTACAGATTTCCTTTATTTTCTGTTTGTATCTTAATAAAGAGACCAAAAGTAAATATGTATAGTCATTAAGACTTTGCTAAAACAACAAATCTAATGGTGGCCTAAGACTTTTGCACAGTATTGCAAAGTATAGTATATGTATGTTACGGATAAAGTAAGAAATCTGGGTAATCCTATGATTACCAGGGTAAAACAGACATTACCCAAGCGGCTGTGGGTAAAGTCCTATGTACTGTAATTCCCCCAACTACACTATTTCTTTTGCCTCCGCCTGGGGGTTCAAGGAAAGTGCCCTGACAATCCTCTGGCATCCAACCCAAGTAAACCTTGGAGAATGAGGGGGCTTTGCCACCCTTGAACCCCCATGCAGATAAAAAAGAGATAGTAAAGATTGAGGAATTATATTACATGCTATATACATCAGGTTTTACCTGCAGCCTCTTGGGTAATGTACATTTTACCTGGGTAATTCTAGGATTACCCAATATCTGACTTTACCCGAAACATATATATATATATATATATATATATATATATATATATATATATATATATATATATACTGTATTTATATATATATATATATATATATATATATATATATATATATATATATATATACTGTGTGTATATATATATATATATATATATATATATATATATATGTATTTAAATATTGTTTTGTAAACTATAAATATATAAAACTATATACAGATATATAGAAATATTGGCACCCCTGCATTTCTGTCAGATAATGCACCACTTTTCCCAGAAAATTGCAAATGTTTAGGTATTTTCATGTTTATTTCTTTTGTTTGTATTGGTATGACACAAAAATGTGGAGAATAAAAAGCCAAATCTGAAACATTCCATAGAAAACTTCAAATATGGTCTGGACAACATCATTGGCACCTTCTCAAAATAAATATTTTCATTCCAAGTTTGTGGAGCTCCTGAAATTTGTAATTAAACTTACCTGTATCAATTAACAGGTGCTGACAATATAGAAATCACACCAGCAACCAGTTAAAATGGTGACAAATTGACTCAACCTTTCTGTTGTGTGTCTCTGTGTGCCACACTGAGCATGGAGAAGAGAAAGAGCATCAAAAAATTGTCTGAGGATTTGAGAAAAAAATTTGTGGGAAAGTATGGACAATCTCAAGGTTACAAATCCATCTCTTTAGAGATCTTAATGTTCCTGAGTCAACTGTGTGCAACATTGTCAAGAAATTTACAGCCCATGGCACTGTAGCTAATTTCCCTGGACGTGGACGAAAGAGAAAAATTAATCATAGATTGCAACGAAGGATTGTATGAATGGTGGATAAAGAACCTTGATCAACTTCCAGACAAATTCAAGCTGACCTTTAGGCACAGGGTACAAATGTGTCAGTTTACATCTCCATCTAAATAAAAAGGGACGCTATGGTAGGAGACCCAGGAGGACCCCACTGCTGACACAGAAACATAACAATTTTAGATTGGAGTTTGCCAAAACTTACCTGAGGAAGACAAAATCCTTTTGGGAGAATGTGCTGTGGATGTCTTGACTGTGTGCATGGCATTATAAAATCTGAAGACTACCAAAGAATTCTGTGGTGCAATGTAGGGCCCAGTGTCAGAAAGTTTGGTCTCCGTCAAAAGTCATGGGTCTTACAGTAGGAACACCTGTGCAGAAATCTCAAAACAGCAGTTGGTAAAAGGAACCCTTCCAATCTGAGAGACCTGGAGCAGTTGGCGAAAGAAGAGTGGTCCAAAATTCCAGTAGAGAGGTGTAAGAAACTTATTGATGGTTACAGGAAGTGATTGATTTCAGTTATTTTTTCCAAGGGGTGCACTGCCAAATATTAAATTGAGGGTGCCAATAATTTTGTCCAGTCCATTTTTGAAATTTTTTCGGGGAATGTGTCAGATTTGGCTTTTTTTCTCCTCCTTTTTGTGTCACACCAATACAAACAAAAGAAATAAACATGACAATGCCTAAACATTTGTAATTGCAACAATTTTGTGGGCGAAGTGGTGCATTATCTGACAGAAATGCAGGGGTGCCAATATTTTTGGCCATGACTGTATATACATATACATTGGAGCCCTATCCAGTCAAACACATATACCATATTGCTTTTACCTTTTTAAAACCTTTTTATTAATTTTTAAATTATATATATTTTATAAAAAAGTGTATATATGTGTCTAATACTTTATTCTGATGTGCTTTGTGCAAAAATTTTTTAACCCTTACCTTCTAGTCTGAAGTTGCGCTAAATATTCTAGAGCAGTTTCTGCTTTCTTTCAAGTGCAAACTATAACTTTCAACTTGTAATCTCAGTGCATAGGCTGTGTTCGAGAATTGTAGGCCATGCTAACCCATCTCTGGCTAACCATGGACTTGCAATATCAAAGTCACATGCTAATGGTAGTGCCTTACAGTTATATTGTTTATGGTGCCCACGTTATCAATAGAGCCTCACTTGTAATCTAACCCATAATGTTTCATTGATAAAAAATAAACCTGCATTGCAATAAACATTAATCAATCATTTTGCCTTTTGAGGTAAAATAATTGCATGTTGTTCTAACTACACTCTTTCCAAAAAAAGACTAAAGTGTGTCCATAATATTTAAAGGGTCATGAAACCCAAAAATTTTCTTTCATGATTAAAATAGAGAATACAATTTTAAACAACATTTCAATTTACTTCTATTATCCAATTTGCTTCATTCTTAAGTTATCCTTTGTTGAAGAAATAGCAATGCACATGGGTGAGCCAATCACACGAGGCATCTATCTGCATCTACCAATCAGCAGCTACTGAGCCTATTTAGATATGCTTTTCAACAAAGGATATCAAGAAAATGAAGCAAATTAGAAAATAGCATTACATTTGAAAATTGTTTAAAAATGCATACTCTTTCTGAATAATGAAAGAAAAAAAGGGTTTTATGTCCCTTTAAGTATGATGACACTTATCTCAGCCTGCAACTTTTTTTTTTTTTTTTAAATTCATGAAACACTAAATAAATCACCACTTCTAAATTAAAAGAACATGTGAGGAAAATCAGAACATTTCTACAAATTAGCTTCAGTGAAGAAAATATAAAGATATACTGCCCTCATGCTGTTGGTGGGCAGCCTTTGTACTCACAAATAGGACTTGTAGGGTAGGATACTGAAAACATGTTGACTACAGTTCTGTAAGGCCTAGATTTAGAGTTTGGCGGTAGCCGTGAAAACCAGCGTTAGAGGCTCCTAACGCTGGTTTTAGGCTACCGCCGGTATTTGGAGTCAGTCAGGAAAGGGTCTAACGCTCACTTTTCAGCCGCGACTTTTCCATACCGCAGATCCCCTTACGTCAATTGCGTATCCTATCTTTTCAATGGGATCTTTCTAACTCCGGTATTTAGAGTCGTGTCTGAAGTGAGCGTTAGAATTCTAACGACAAAACTCCAGCCGCAGAAAAAAGTCAGTAGTTAAGAGCTTTCTGGGCTAACGCCGGTTCATAAAGCTCTTAACTACTGTGCTCTAAAGTACACTAACACCCATACACTACCTATGTACCCCTAAACCGAGGTCCCCCCACATCGCCGACACTCAATTAAATGTTTTAACCCCTAATCTGCCGACCGCCACCTACGTTATCCTTATGTACCCCTAATCTGCTGCCCCTAACACCGCCGACCCCTATATTATATTTATTAACCCCTAACCTGCCCCCCACAACGTCGCCGCCAGCTACCTTCAATAATTAACCCCTAATCTGCCGACCGCAAAGCGCCGCTACTTACGTTATACTTATGTACCCCTAATCTGCTGCTCCTAACACCGCCGACCCCTATATTATATTTATTAGCCCCTAATCTGCCCCCCTCAACGTCGCCTCCACCTGCCTACACTTATTAACCCCTAATCTGCCGAGCGGATCTCACCGCTACTATAATAAAGTTATTAACCCCTAATCCGCCTCACTCCCGCCTCAATAACCCTATAATAAATAGTATTAACCCCTAATCTGCCCTCCCTAACATTGCCGACACCTAACTTCAAGTATTAACCCCTAATCTGCCGACTGGAGCTCACCGCTATTCTAATAAATGTATTAACCCCTAAAGCTAAGTCTAACCCTAACACTAACACCCCCCTAAATTAAATATAATTTAAATCTAACGAAATATATTAACTCTTATTAAATAAATTATTCCTATTTAAAGCTAAATACTTACCTGTAAAATAAATCCTAATATAGCTACAATATAAATTATATTTATATTATAGCTATTTTAGGATATATATTTATTTTACAGGTAACTTTGTATTTATTTTAACCAGGTACAATAGCTATTAAATAGTTAAGAACTATTTAATAGCTAAAATAGTTAAAATAATTACAAAATTACCTGTAAAATAAATCCTAAACTAAGTTACAATTAAACCTAACACTACACTATCAATAAATTAATTAAATAAAATACCTACAAATACCTACAATTAAACCTAACGCTACACTATCAATACATTAATTAAATACAATATCTACAAATAAATACAATGAAATAAACTAACTAAAGTACAAAAAATAAAAAAGAACTATGTTACAAAAAATAAAAAAATATTTACAAACATCAGAAAAATATTACAACAATTTTAAACTAATTACACCTACTCTAAGCCCCCTAATAAAATAACAAAGACCCCCAAAATAAAAAAATACCCTACCCTATTCTAAATTACAAAAGTTCAAAGCTCTTTTACCTTACCAGCCCTGAACAGGGCCCTTTGCGGGGCATGCCCCAATGAATTCAGCTCTTTTGCCTGTAAAAAAAACACATACAATACCCCCCCCCCACATTACAACCCACCACCCACATACCCCTAATCTAACCCAAACCCCCCTTAAATAAACCTAACACTAAGCCCCTGAAGATCTTCCTACCTTATCTTCACCATACCAGGTTCACCGATCGATCCAGAAGAGCTCCTCCGATGTCTTGATCCAAGCCCAAGCGCGGGGCTGAAGATGTCCATGATCCGGCTGAAGTCTTCATCCAAGCGGGAGCTGAAGAGGTCCATGATCCGGATTAAGTCTTCTATCAACGGCATCTTCAATCTTCTTTCTTCCGGAGCCATCATCTTCAAGCCGACGTGGAACATCCTCTTCTCCTGACGCCTACTCGCCGAATGACGGTTCCTTTAAATGACGTCATCCAAGATGGCGTCCGTCAAATTCCGATTGGCTGATAGGATTCTATCAGCCAATCGGAATTAAGGTAGGAAAATTCTGATTGGCTGATGGAATCAGCCAATCAGATTGAGCTCGCATTCTATTGGCTGATCGGATTGAACTTGATTCTGATTGGCTGATTCCATCAGCCAATCAGAATTTTCCTACCTTAATTCCGATTGTCTGATAGAATCCTATCAGCCAATCGGAATTCGAGGGACGCCATCTTGGATGACGTCCCTTAAAGGAACCATCATTCGTCGGTGAAGATGGATGTTCCGCGTCGGCGGGATGAACATGGTATCCGGAAGAAAGAAGATTGAAGATGCCGTTGATCGAAGACTTCAGCCGGATCATGGACCTCTTCAGCTCCCGCTTGGATGAAGACTTCAGCCGGATCATGGACCTCTTCAGCCCCCCGCTTGGGCTTGGATCAAGACATCGGAGGAGCTCTTCTGGATCGATCAGTGAACCTGGTATGGTGAAGATAAGGTAGGAAGATCTTCAGGGGCTTAGTGTTAGGTTTATTTAAGGGGGGTTTGGGTTAGATTAGGGGTATGTGGGTGGTGGGTTGTAATGTTGGTGGGGGGGTATTGTATGTGTTTTTTTTACAGGCAAAAGAGCTGAATTCTTTGGGGCATGCCCCGCAAAGGGCCCTGTTCAGGGCTGGTAAGGTAAAAGAGCTTTGAACTTTTGTAATTTAGAATAGGGTAGGGCATTTTTTTATTTTGGGGGTCTTTGTTATTTTATTAGGGGGCTTAGAGTAGGTGTAATTAGTTTAAAATTGTTGTAATATTTTTCTGATGTTTGTAAATATTTTTTTATTTTTTGTAACTTAGTTCTTTTTTATTTTTTGTACTTTAGTTAGTTTATTTAATTGTATTTATTTGTAGATATTGTATTTAAATAATGTATTGATAGTGTAGTGTTAGGTTTAATTGTAGGTAATTGTAGGTATTTTATTTAATTAATTTATTGATAGTGTAGTGTTAGGTTTAATTGTAACTTAGGTTAGGATTTATTTTACAGTTAATTTTGTAATTATTTTAACTATTTTAGCTATTAAATAGTTCTTAACTATTTAATAGCTATTGTACCTGGTTAAAATAAATACAAAGTTACCTGTAAAATAAATATAAATCCTAAAATAGCTATAATATAATTATAATTTATATTGTAGCTATATTAGGGTTAATTTTACAGGTAAGTATTTAGCTTTAAATAGGAATAATTTACTTAATAAGAGTTAATTTATTTCGTTAGATTTAAATTATATTTAATTTAGGGGGGTGTTATGGTTAAAGTTAGACTTAGCTTTAGGGGTTAATAAATTTATTAGAGTAGCGGTGAGCTCCTGTCAGCAGATTAGGGGTTAATACTTGAAGATAGGTGTCGGCAATGTTAGGGAGGGCAGATTAGGGGTTAATACTATTTATTATAGGGTTATTGAGGCGGGAGTGAGGCGGATTAGGGGTTAATACATTTATTATAGTAGCGCTCAGGTCCGGTCGGTACATTAGGGGTTAATAAGTGTAGGCAGGTGGAGGCGACGTTGTGGGGGCAGATTAGGGGTTAATAAATATAGTATAGGGGTCGGCGGTTTTAGGGACAGCAGATTAGGGGTACATAGGGATAATGTAAGTAGTGGCGGTTTACGGAGAGGCAGATTAGGGGTTAATAATAATATGCAGGGGTCAGCGATAGCGGGGGCGGCAGAATAAGGGTTAATAAGTGTAAGGTTAGGGGTGTTTAGACTCGGGGTTCATGTTAGGGTGTTAGGTGCAGACGTAGGAAGTGTTTCCCCATAGCAAACAATGGGGCTGCGTTAGGAGCTGAACGCAGCTTTTTTGCAGGTGTTAGGTTTTTTTTCAGCTCAAACAGCCCCATTGTTTTCTATGGGGGAATTGTGCACGAGCACGTTTTTGAAGCTGGCCGCGTCCGTATGCAACTCTGGTATCGAGAGTTGCAGTGGCGGTAAATATGCCTCTACGCTCCCTTTTTGGAGCCTAACGCAGCCATTCTGTGAACTCTCAATACCAGAGGTATTTAAGAGGTGCGGCCAGAAAAAAGCCAGCGTTAGCTACGCGGGTCGTTACCGACAAAACTCTAAATCTAGCCGTAAGGAAACTGAAGAATCTCTAGATGGATACACAGGTTAGGATGCCATTTTAATCAGGCAGAAATTAATGAGCTTGTTTTAATGTCGTATAGATAGGTTCCTGTTTTCTTAACATTTTATAGCATGATGGAGCCTTATAAAAAGGGGATCGTTTAGAAATGCTGCAGTCTAATAGTCCAATATCATTTGGGAATAAGAATGCCTACCTTAAATTACCAGTTCTGAGATGTAGTTTAGTGGTATATTTAATTATTTAGAAGACAACAGACATCTGGCCTTGCTACAGAGTGTGGGAACATTTCTTATAAAGACCCCACAATTTAGTATTATGCATTTGAAAACAATTAGAGCTAGAAATAAGTGTATTGAGTTAGATAAAAATGTGGTGTTTTGCCTACAAATCTTAACTCCACTTTCATATAACAAAAATGCAGTGTCTCACAAATTAATAAGATATATTATGTGTACTTTAATCCTGTGGTAATTCAATACATTTGATGTAAGACATTTAAATCCGTAATATTCTGAGGTGAAACTAGAATCAAACCAATAACATATCTATGCCTAAAACAACAAGGCCGGAAATTAGGGTAACAGATTTTGGTGTTTGCATATTGCTACTGCAGTTTTAGTAGGCCTGAGTTACTTATGGTTAATTGGCATAAGAATTTGATATATTTCAATTAGAAGCCATATTTTATGCATGTTGTATGTTTGTAGATAATGTGTGATTTCTTTTTCATTTGTATCTTATGTTTATATGTAAAACTTTCATAAAGAACTCCAACATTCAAATTCTACAGTTTTTTTCTAATAACTTTACAGTCACAGGGCCATATGCTTTTGACATAAATGTCAAAAGTCTATAATTCCAGTCTGAAGAGCCAAGATCCAATCATAAGAGCAATCCAGGAATAGTGGCTAGCACAGAGGACTCAGCCAAGCTGACAATGGTTGAATTAAATACATTTTATAATCTATTTGGTAAGAGGCTATCTGGAAGGTTGTCAGATTGATGTATTGTAATGTTATTTTCAAATCTAAACCTATACAATGAGGAATTGTTGTAGGTCTCATTATACTATTTCTCTTTGCAGAAGACAAGGTCATCTGTGAGTTTGTAGAAAAAGGATTGTGATTCTAAGATTGCTGATAAGATACATAACACCAGGGGATTACTTGTATCTGATTGGGTCTGTTTTTTGGTCTAAGAAAGACATACAGTATTTAAATTGCTAGTATATCAGTATCTATTTTATTACAAATTCTCATTAAAATCCAAGAGCAGGGGGTGAACCACAAATATGTTTTAGAACAGACACAAATAGTACATTTAAAGGGACACTGAACCCAAATTTTTTCTTTCGTGATTCAGATAGAGCATGACATTTTAAGCAACTTTCTAATTTACTCCTATTATCAAATTTTCTTAATTCTCTTGGTATCTTTATTTGAAATAGAAGAATGTAAGTTTAGATGCCAGCCCATTTTTGATGAACAACCTGGGTTATCCTTGCTGATTGGTGGATAAATGCATCCACCAATAAAAGATTGCTGTCCAAAGAGACTGGACTAAAGTCCCCTCGGATATTTGCTCCCTATGACGCGAGTGCAAGCGGAACAGTAATGAATATTCCCTGTATAACAATAATAGTTATGTTTCTTCTGTACTTCCATTGTTTATGTATTGTCTTTTGAATAACCTAATAAAGCTTTTTTAAAAAAAAAAAAAAAATTGCTCTCCAGAGTTCTGAACCCAAAAAACTTAGATGACTTCTTTTTCAAATAAAGATAGCAAGAGAGCGAAGAAAAATTGATAATAAGAGTAAATTAGAAAGTTGCTTAAAATTGCATGCTCTATCTGAATCACAAAAGAAAAAAATTGGGTTCAGTGTCCCTTTAACAATATCATTTAGTATTTAGTTCAAAGCAAGTTCTTTAGGATACAATTTTAGACTCAATGTAGGTATGTATAGGTTAAAGGGACAGTCTACACCAGAATTTGTAATGTTTAAAAAGATAGATAATCTCTTCATTATCCAATCCACAGTTTTGCATAACCAACACTGTTGTATTAATATACTTTTAACCTCTATGATTACCTTGTTTCTAAGCCTCTGCAGACTGCCCCCTTATCTCAGTTCTTTTGACAGAAATGCATTTAGCCAATCCACGGGAGTGAGCACAATGTTGTCTATATGACACACATGAACTAGCAGTGTCTATCTGAAAACTGTTGAAATGCACTGAGATAAGAGACAGGTCAATAGCTTAAAAATTTGCATATAAGCCTACCAAAGTTTAGCTTTCCACAAAGAATACCAAGAGAGCAAAGCAAATTTGATGAAAAAAGTAAATAGGAAAGATGTTTAAAATTGCATGCCCTATTGGAATCATAATTTTGACTAAACTGTACCTTTAACCCCTTAAGTGTTAACGACAGCTCTGAGCCGTCACAAATTCTCCCAGTCAGGTGCTGACGACGGCTCAGAGCTGTCGCTAGCACTCACCCACCTTGAGGGCAATCTGGGGGCTCCCATCTACTCCCACCTGTATAATGACAGGCATCGCCGGGGCTTGACGTTTCGCGTTGTGACGTCACGCGCAATGACGTGAGGATGTCACTGCACAACTTTATTTAAAATTAACAATGACAAGTATAGGGAGATGGGGGCATGCTGCTTAGAAGCCTGTCTCTCAGGCATCTAAGCAGCTATAGACCCCCAAGACCCACCGTTGGAAAGGTGATTACCTAACCTTTCCAACTGTATAAGTCTTGGGGATCTATAAAAAAAGTAAAAAAGTTGAAAAAATATATATTAAAAAAAACCCAAAAACCCCCCAAAACTTTAAAACCAGCTTAGCACCCAGGTGGGAAATGACTTAGCAGCCAATCATATTTATGAATATATTTACATGATAATACCTGCAAGGCCACTATATTAAAATTGAATACCTGTATTTAAAGGAACAATAAACACTAAATACATGTTATTAGCATATTGAGGTTATTCCCTGCTTCCTTCTTATCATGTGTGTTGCTAAATCTACCTTTCACTACATTTCAGTGCGGAGGAATGTGCAACAGCTCTTCTTCATATACTTGCAATGAAATCTAGGTTCCAAAATGGTGGCACCAATAATTAGAGGGAGGTGCATGAAATATATTTAATGTTTTATGTCCCTTTAAAATACCACTGTAGCATACCCTCTTCAATATTTTATCATATTATTGTTTAAACTCAAAAATAGAGTTTATTTTTATTTTTCTTACATAATATATGATAAACATAACTATATTCATATAAGTCTATAAGAATCTTGAGTCAAGAAGTGCATATGTAATTTCAGTAGTAACTTACTTAGGGCCAGATAACGAGTGGCATGTTAACAATTATGAGCGACCGAAAAGGGGTTTATCATGGGTGTTTGCGCTCATTGGGAATACCGCTCGTATTACAATTTGAAAGTAAATGCAATCGTTTGAGCACAATCGTGACTTACACTAGAATGATTACCACTTCCTCAGAGCTCTGGTTAACTGTTTTGCATAACAAAAAAGTGTCACAAAACACACATCAAAAATGCATTATAGTACAGTTACAATCTATAATCACACCATCTAATAATAATTATTAATGAAAATGCCCAAAATAGTTATAAGGGCAAAAAGATATGAAGTCTCAGGTGTGAAAACAAAATGGCAGGCAAAGGGCTTTAACATAAAGATACATACATATGCATATCTAAACATGTAATTTTTTCCCCCCTTCATTTCCCCTCATCATCTCCCCTCCTCCCCCCCTGTCCTAACACTCAACTCCAGGCCCAGGAATGTCTGTCCCTAGGTTTCTGTTTTATTTAGACAACTTAATTTTTAGTGTTCCCTTTTCTCTCACTGGTTTGTAACTTATACCTTACATTCAGACCATTTTCTTTTAATGGCCATTGCCGATTCCAGAATTGCATACCGCTCTAACTTAGCATTTAGTATCTTTTTCTGATCTGACCTCCGCACTCCCTACCCGGGTACCCGCGTCACCTGCATTAAGCTTACATAGAGCGGGCAATTAATGTCCAATAGGTACAGTTTTTTCCCCCTTGGTCCTGACACAAAAACTAGATATCCACTCCATACACTGTGTTAACTTGTCCGGCCATTAGGGGCACATAGAATCAACAATC